>NC_043972.1:61048060-61346138 GCF_902148855.1 Sphaeramia orbicularis
ACTAAAACTAAACTAAACTAAACTAAACTAAAACTAAGCATTCAGAAAAAAACGATGACTAATAAAAACTAGCAAACATGCTCTAAAAACTAATTAAAACTAACTGAATTAGAGGGAAAAAAAAGTCAAAACTAAATAAAACCAAACTATAATTAAAAATCGAAAACTATTAGAACCTTGCTGTGGATGTGTTCACTGTCTGTGGTAAAAGTCAGTCCTCCTGTGGATGTGTTCACTGTCTGTGGTAAAAGTCAGTCCTCCTGTGGATGTGTTCACTGTCTGTGGTAAAAGTCAGTCCTCCTGTGGATGTGTTGACTGTCTGTGGTCTTTGAACTCATCATCAGTCTCTTCCTCCGTCCTTCATCTGTGTGTGGACAGTCTTCAGTCTCTGCTCTCATCTCCACAGCCTTTGTTCATCACCGTGGCTCCTCCCTCTTCATCCTTGAATGTGACTTCCGGTGGACACATGGAAACAGAACACACACAGAACAATGTATTACACAAACAAAACAAGGTCAAATTGTACTATTGAAGAAAAAAAAAAGTCACCGAACATCAGCGCATGCGCTCTTATTTTGTAGAGCGTCGTGCGCACTTTTATTCACAGAAAGTCCAACATACTCCAAACTAACACAGATTCTACATGGTTCCTCCTTTATTCTATAAAACCACCATGCAGTATAAGCATTAATTTACACAAACAATAAAGTAAAACGAGTCAAAACTCCACAGACAAAAGCAGACAGTGCTTCAGTCATGGAGAAAATCCACTAAATGGAACTGGGTGAACTTGACCTTTCTTCTTCAGATGTTGCTCCATCAGTCTGTCCTTCAGTCTCAGATCCATCCTAAACCTCCAGGCTGGTCTGGAACTGTGGATGTCCGTCTGTTCTACATTTTCCAACTCTAGATCTAATCCGTTCTCCACTCCGTTATGCGCTCCGGTTCTCCGCTCTGTGAATCCGCTCAGCTGTGTGCGTCTACAGTCAGAGTGGCTCATTTTGCGTCTTCTAGAACAGGTGCCCGAGAAATTTTCACATTGACCTGAGAATGTCCATAAAGGACAGAGTCTGAGGTTTCAGAAACTGTTGGAATTTTTCCGATCGGACAAATAATGACAGAGTTGCAGTCATCTGAAGTGCACATGCAGAGGACACAGGACTGCAGGTCCAGGTGTGTCAGAGCTGACCCACCTGTCTGATCCAGAATGCAGATCCCAGTGCAAACACTAGTGCCTTATAACACAATACTGTTTTGTCTTCATGTCCCTTCCTGGGCTCCGTATGGTTTTATAGATATTACAGGATTTAATTTCAGACGATGACATCACCCCCCCCCCCCCCCCCTCCTCTAAATTGAGTATAAATGGTTGTGTTTGTTTGTGCTTCGTTAGTGCTGTTTAAAGTTTTGTTTGTGCTGTCAGCATTAAGCCCCTCCCCCTCCAAGTTAACTCCAAAAATGCTCTGGTCCTGTTTCCGTTCATTCAAATGCATTAAAGACACATGAAGCCCAAACAGGTTCTACAGGTTGTGTTGTGCTCCACACTGGTCTGTTTTCCTCCTGCTTCTGTCTGTTTGGGGGTTTTTCACTCCTCCTCCAGTCAAACCAGTCCAGCTCTTGGAATGTCACCCTGAACCAGAACTGCAGGTAAATATTTGTAGGTGTTTTGTTTGTTTTCTGACTGTAGAAAACAACTGCAGGGGTATGATCCTCCTCAGATCAGTTAGCTCTACCAGTGTTGTTGTTCCAGGTTCAGTTTTCCTTCTACATTTGTGTGTCTGTGCTTTGACAAACTGCTCGGCTACACACGATATTTTTGCTAACAGCTGTTTTAGGTTATTGTGCTAAACAGTAATTATTGGAGTGATTAGTATTAATTGGTTTATTAGGCATTGTTTTTTCAGGTAGTGGACAGAATATCAAACCACAGATGAGTATTTTAGGATGCACCTTCAAACAGTGAAGTTACCAACAAAGTGGAGTAACTTACATTACATTTATTACTCATTTCAAATGTATTTAGTTACTTATGACTTTGTAGCTAAATGAATTAGTTTCATTACTTTTAAGTTAATAATTATTTTCCGTCCCTAAAAACTGATGTTGAACAGGTTATTCCTTGGGGAACTAAACACACTTTATTTGATTTGATTTGAACATTCCATGAGCTTAACTGTGCAGAAGAAAACCTAGAGTTGTAAACACTGCAGTGTTTCATCAGCTGATGGGACACAGTATGGAATGGACTGTCAATAATACACATGGAAACCACAAATCCAAATGAAGGAACTCTACTGTGACTTTTAAAGTCATACTTTCTGCGTTGTCCCTCATAAAAACAGCCCAGATCAGCTCATTGAATAAACTGTAGAATGTGATGGAAGAAGAGTGTTGAACATTTGGTTTATCTGCAGTCAAACATTTAGCAGGGCCTTCATGTTTACAAGTCAAACAGGGATTGGATCTCATTAGCAGAAGCTTCTCAAACCTCTGAGCAGAAAGTGTGTTTGTTCAAGGAGTCAGCACCAAACCTCCTGTAGTACTGGAAAAAAGTAATTTAATTACAGTAATATTACTAGCAGTGCACTACTGGCCAGTACTGCCTACAAACAGTAAAACTGTAGATTGAAAGAATAAATCTGCATGTGTATAGATATATGTATGTGTATCTATAGATGGCTGGTCCTCAACCCTGGTCCTGCAGATCCACTCTCCTGGTCCTCCAGATCCACTCTCCTGGTCCTCCAGATCCACTATCCTGGTCCTCCAGATCCACTATCCTGGTCCTCCAGAGCCACTATCCTGGTTCTCCAGATCCACTATCCTGGTCCTCCAGATCCACTATCCTGGTCCTCCAAATCCACTATCCTGGTCCTCAAGATCCACTCTCCTGGTCCTCCAGATCCACTCTCCTGGTCCTCCAGATCCACTCTCCTGGTCCTCCAGATCCACTATCCTGGTCCTCCAGATCCACTATCCTGGTCCTCCAAATCCACTATCCTGGTCCACCAGATCCACTATCCTGGTCCTCCAGATCCACTACCCTGGTCCTCTAGAGCCACTATCCTGGTCCTCCAGATCCACTATCCTGGTCCTCCAGATCCACTATCCTGGTCCTCCAAATCCACTATCCTGGTCCACCAGATCCACTATCCTGGTCCTCAAGATCCACTCTCCTGGTCCTCCAGATCCACTCTCCTGGTCCTCCAGATCCACTATCCTGGTCCTCCAGATCCACTATCCTGGTCCTCCAAATCCACTATCCTGGTCCACCAGATCCACTATCCTGGTCCTCCAGATCCACTACCCTGGTCCTCTAGAGCCACTATCCTGGTCCTCCAGATCCACTATCCTGGTCCTCCAGATCCACTCTCCTGGTCCTCCAGATCCACTACCCTGGTCCTCTAGAGCCACTATCCTGGTCCTCCAGATCCACTATCCTGGTCCTCCAGATCCACTCTCCTGGTCCTCCAGAGCCACTCTCCTGGTCCTCCAGATCCACTATCCTGGTCCTCCAGATCCACTCTCCTGGTCCTCCAGATCCACTATCCTGGTCCTCCAGATCCACTGTCCTGGTCCTCAAGATCCACTGTCCTGGTCCTCAAGATCCACTCTCCTGGTCCTCCAGATCCACTCTCCTGGTCCTCCAGAGCCACTATCCTGGTCCTCCAGATCCACTATCCTGGTCCTCCAGAGCCACTATCCTGGTTCTCCAGATCCACTATCCTGGTCCTCCAGATCCACTATCCTGGTCCTCCAAATCCACTATCCTGGTCCACCAGATCCACTATCCTGGTCCTCAAGATCCACTCTCCTGGTCCTCCAGATCCACTCTCCTGGTCCTCCAGATCCACTATCCTGGTCCTCCAGATCCACTCTCCTGGTCCTGCAGATCCACTCTCCTGGTCCTCCAAATCCACTATCGTGGTCCTCCAGATCCACTCTCCTGGTCCTCCAGATCCACTCTCCTGGTCCTCCAGATCCACTCTCCTCCATGTTTCAGATGTCTCCGTCTTCCTTCTCAGCTGACAGTCCTTCTCAGGCTTCTGCAGTGTGTGATGGTCGGCTCATCATTTGAATCAGGTGTTGTTAGAGGGATCCATGTAAAACCTGCAGGACAGTAGATCTGGAGGAGCAGGGACACAGATCTGCATTTGAAGTGGATGACTGCATCAATAAAAATGACTCAGGTTTGGAGCACTGACTTTATGAGCAAAATAAAACATACAAATATCTGTGTTTGAAACAGGAGGACACAAACTCTGAACATGAACTATGCACTGAAGGAAGGATTTTGTGAGGATACAAGCATGAATTGAACCAAAAAGGAAGAAATGATCCAATAATTCTGCAGATGAATGAACTGAAGCAGTGAAGTGATGACTGTTCAGTGGAGAACACAGCATGTGGGCATATGTGGGGGTTTTTGATGCTTTTTTCTGGTGCTGTTTTCACTCCACTTCCTAGGTCTTCATCCATCTCACAGATACAGAAGGTCCAAGAGCATCCTGGGTCAAACCTCCCTGGAAAGCAACGACTGACAGACCCTGGAGACCACATTGGACCTGACAGACCCTGGAGACCACATTGGACCTGACAGACCCTGGAGACCACATTGGACCTTACGGACCCTGGAGACCACACTGGACCTGACAGACCCTGGAGACCACATTGGACCTGAAAGACCCTGGAGACCACATTGAACCTGACAGACCCTGGAGACCACATTGGACCTTACGGACCCTGGAGACCACATTGGACCTGACAGACCCTGGAGACCACATTGGACCTGACAGACCCTGGAGACCACATTGGACCTTACGGACCCTGGAGACCACATTGGACCTGAAAGACCCTGGAGACCACATTGGACCTTACGGACCCTGGAGACCACATTGGACCTGACAGACCCTGGAGACCACATTGGACCTTACGGACCCTGGAGACCACATTGGACCTGAAAGACCCTGGAGACCACATTGAACCTGACAGACCCTGGAGACCACATTGGACCTTATGGACCCTGGAGACCACATTGGACCTGACAGACCCTGGAGACCACATTGGACCTGACAGACCCTGGAGACCACATTGGACCTTACGGACCCTGGAGACCACATTGGACCTGACAGACCCTGGAGACCACATTGAACCTGACAGACCCTGGAGACCACATTGGACCTTACGGACCCTGGAGACCACATTGGACCTGACAGACCCTGGAGACCACATTGGACCTGACAGACCCTGGAGACCACAATGGATCTGAAAGACCCTGGAGACCACATTGGACCTGACAGACCCAGGAGACCACATTGGATCTGACAGACCCTGGAGACCACATTGGAACTATAGATCCTGGAGACCACATTGGACCTGACAGACCCTGGAGACCACAATGGATCTGACAGACCCTGGAGACCACAATGGATCTGACAGACCCTGGAGACCACATTGGACCTGACAGACCCAGGAGACCACTTTGGATCTGACAGACCCTGGAGACCATATTGGAGCTGAAAGACCCCGGAGACCAAATTGGACCTTATAGACTCTGGAGACCACATTGGACCTGACAGACTCTGGAGACCACATTGGATCTGACAGACCCTTGAGACCACATTGGACCTGACAGACCCTGGAGACCACATTGGATCTGACAGACCCTGGAGACCACACTGGACCTTAAAGACCCTGTAGACCACATTGGACCTTACGGACCCTGGAGACCACATTGGACCTGACAGACCCTCTAGACCACATTGGACCTGAAAGACCCTAGAGACCACATTGGACCTGATGGACCCTGGAGACCACATTGGACCTTCCAAACCCTGGAGACCACATTGGACCTTTCAGACCCTGTAGACCACATTGGGCCTTACGGACCCTGGAGACCACATTGGCCCTGACAGACCCTGGAGACCACATTGGACCTTATAGACCCTGTAGACCACATTGGACCTTATAGACCCTGTAGACCACATTGGAGCTGAAAGACCCTGGAGACCACATTGGACCTTATAGACTCTGGAGACCACATTGGACCTGACAGACTCTGGAGACCACATTGGATCTGACAGATCCTTGAGACCACATTGGACCTGACAAACCCTGGAGACCACATTGGACTTGACAGACCCTGGAGACCACATTGGATCTGACAGACCCTGGAGACCACACTGGACCTTACGGACCCTGGAGACCACATTGGACCTGACAGACCCTCTAGACCACATTGGACCTGAAAGACCCTAGAGACCACATTGGACCTGACGGACCCTGGAGACCACATTGGACCTGACGGACCCTGGAGACCACATTGGACCTTCCAAACCCTGGAGACCACATTGGACCTTTCAGACCCTGTAGACCACATTGGGCCTTACGGTCCCTGGAGACCACATTGGCCCTGACAGACCCTGGAGACCACATTGGACCTTATAGACCCTGTAGACCACATTGGACCTTATAGACCCTGTAGACCACATTGGACCTGACAGACCCTGGAGACCACATTGGACCTGACAGACCCTGGAGACCACATTGGATCTGACAGACCCTTGAGACCACATTGGACCTGACAGACCCTGGAGACCACATTGGACTTGACAGACCCTGGAGACCACATTGGATCTGACAGACCCTGGAGACCACACTGGACCTTAAAGACCCTGTAGACCACGTTGGACCTTACGGACCCTGGAGACCACATTGGACCTGACAGACCCTCTAGACCACATTGGACCTGAAAGACCCTAGAGACCACATTGGACCTGACGGACCCTGGAGACCACATTGGACCTTCCAAACCCTGGAGACCACATTGGACCTTCCAAACCCTGGAGACCACATTGGACCTTTCAGACCCTGTAGACCACATTGGGCCTTACGGACCCTGGAGACCACATTGGACCTTATAGACCCTGGAGACCACATTGGACCTTATAGACCCTGTAGACCACATTGGACCTTATAGACCCTGTAGACCACATTGGACCTGACAGACCCTGGAGACCACATTGGACCTGACAGACCCTGGAGACCACATTGGATCTGACAGACCCTTGAGACCACATTGGACCTGACAGACCCTGGAGACCACATTGGACTTGACAGACCCTGGAGACCACATTGGATCTGAAAGACCCTGGAGACAACACTGGACCTTAAAGACCCTGTAGACCACATTGGACCTTACGGACCCTGGAGACCACATTGAACCTGACAGACCCTCTAGACCACATTGGACCTGAAAGACCCTAGAGACCACATTGGACCTGACGGACCCTGGAGACCACATTGGGCCTTACGGACCCTGGAGACCACATTGGCCCTGACAGACCCTGGAGACCACATTGGACCTTATAGACCCTGTAGACCACATTGGACCTTATAGACCCTGTAGACCACATTGGACCTTATAGACCCTGTAGACCACATTGGACCTGACAGACCCTGAAGACAACATTGGACCTGACAGACCCTGGAGACCACATTGAACCTTACGGACCCTGGAGACCACGTTGGACCTGACAGACCCTGGAGAGCACATTGGACCTTACGGACCCTGGAGACCACATTGGACCTGACAGACCCTGGAGACCACATTGGACCTTACGGACCCTGGAGACCACATTGGACCTGACAGACCCTGGAGACCACATTGGACCTGACAGACCCTGGAGACCACATTGGACCTTACGGTCCCTGGAGACCACATTGGACCTGACAGACCCTGGAGACCACATTGGACCTTACGGACCCTGGAGACCACATTGGACCTGACAGACCCTGGAGACCACATTGGACCTGACAGACCCTGGAGACCACAATGGATCTGACAGACCCTGGAGACCACATTGGACCTGACAGACCCTGGAGACCACATTGGACCTGACAGACCCTGGAGACCACATTGGACCTTACGGACCCTGGAGACCACATTGGACCTGACAGACCCTGGAGACCACATTGGACCTGACAGACCCTGGAGACCACATTGGACCTTACGGACCCTGGAGACCACATTGCACCTGACAGACCCTGGAGACCACATTGGACCTGACAGACCCTGGAGACCACAATGGATCTGAAAGACCCTGGAGACCACATTGGACCTGACAGACCCTGGAGACCACATTGGATCTGACAGACCCTGGAGACCACATTGGAACTATAGATCCTGGAGACCACTTTGGATCTGACAGACCCTGGAGACCATATTGGATCTGACAGACCCTGGAGACCACATTGGAGCTGAAAGACCCTGGAGACCAAATTGGACCTTATAGACTCTGGAGACCACATTGGACCTGACAGACTCTGGAGACCACATTAGATCTGACAGACCCTTGAGACCACATTGAACCTGACAGACCCTGGAGACCACATTGGACTTGACAGACCCTGGAGACCACATTGGATCTGACAGACCCTGGAGACCACACTGGACCTTATAGACCCTGTAGACCACATTGGACCTTATGGACCCTGGAGACCACATTGGACCTGACAGACCCTCTAGACCACATTGGACCTGAAAGACCCTAGAGACCACATTGGACCTGACGGACCCTGGAGACCACATTGGACCTTCCAAACCCTGGAGACCACATTGGACCTTTCAGACCCTGTAGACCACATTGGGCCTTACGGACCCTGGAGACCACATTGGCCCTGACAGACCCTGGAGACCACATTGGACCTTATAGACCCTGTAGACCACATTGGAGCTGAAAGACCCTGGAGACCACATTGGACCTTATAGACTCTGGAGACCACATTGGACCTGACAGACTCTGGAGACCACATTGGATCTGACAGACCCTTGAGACCACATTGGGCCTTACGGTCCCTGGAGACCACATTGGCCCTGACAGACCCTGGAGACCACATTGGACCTTATAGACCCTGGAGACCACATTGGACCTTATAGACCCTGTAGACCACACTGGACCTTATAGACCCTGTAGACCACATTGGACCTGACAGACCCTGGAGACCACATTGGACCTGACAGACCCTTGAGACCACATTGGACCTGACAGACCCTGGAGACCACATTGGACTTGACAGACCCTGGAGACCACATTGGATCTGACAGACCCTGGAGACCACACTGGACCTTAAAGACCCTGTAGACCACATTGGACCTTACGGACCCTGGAGACCACATTGGACCTGACAGACTCTGGAGACCACATTGGACCTGAAAGACCCTAGAGACCACATTGGACCTGACGGACCCTGGAGACCACATTGGACCTGACGGACCCTGGAGACCACATTGGACCTTCCAAACCCTGGAGACCACATTGGACCTTTCAGACCCTGTAGACCACATTGGGCCTTACGGTCCCTGGAGACCACATTGGCCCTGACAGACCCTGGAGACCACATTGGACCTTATAGACCCTGGAGACCACATTGGACCTTATAGACCCTGTAGACCACACTGGACCTTATAGACCCTGTAGACCACATTGGACCTGACAGACCCTGGAGACCACATTGGACCTGACAGACCCTGGAGACCACATTGGATCTGACAGACCCTTGAGACCACATTGGACCTGACAGACCCTGGAGACCACATTGGACTTGACAGACCCTGGAGACCACATTGGATCTGACAGACCCTGGAGACCACACTGGACCTTAAAGACCCTGTAGACCACATTGGACCTTACGGACCCTGGAGACCACATTGGACCTGACAGACCCTCTAGACCACATTGGACCTGAAAGACCCTAGAGACCACATTGGACCTGACGGACCCTGGAGACCACATTGGACCTGACGGACCCTGGAGACCACATTGGACCTTCCAAACCCTGGAGACCACATTGGACCTTTCAGACCCTGTAGACCACATTGGGCCTTACGGTCCCTGGAGACCACATTGGCCCTGACAGACCCTGGAGACCACATTGGACCTTATAGACCCTGGAGACCACATTGGACCTTATAGACCCTGTAGACCACACTGGACCTTATAGACCCTGTAGACCACATTGGACCTGACAGACCCTGGAGACCACATTGGACCTGACAGACCCTGGAGACCACATTGGATCTGACAGACCCTTGAGACCACATTGGACCTGACAGACCCTGGAGACCACATTGGACTTGACAGACCCTGGAGACCACATTGGATCTGACAGACCCTGGAGACCACACTGGACCTTAAAGACCCTGTAGACCACATTGGACCTCACGGACCCTGGAGACCACATTGGACCTGACAGACCCTCTAGACCACATTGGACCTGAAAGACCCTAGAGACCACATTGGACCTGACGGACCCTGGAGACCACATTGGACCTTCCAAACCCTGGAGACCACATTGGACCTTATAGACCCTGTAGACCACATTGGACCTTATAGACCCTGGAGACCACATTGGATCTGACAGACCCTTGAGACCACATTGGACCTGACAGACCCTGGAGACCACATTGGACTTGACAGACCCTGGAGACCACATTGGATCTGAAAGACCCTGGAGACCACACTGGACCTTAAAGACCCTGTAGACCACATTGGACCTTACGGACCCTGGAGACCACATTGAACCTGACAGACCCTCTAGACCACATTGGACCTGAAAGACCCTAGAGACCACATTGGACCTGACGGACCCTGGAGACCACATTGGACCTTCCAAACCCAGGAGACCACATTGGACCTTCCAAACCCTGGAGACCACATTGGACCTTCCAAACCCTGGAGACCACATTTGACCTTTCAGACCCTGTAGACCACATTGGGCCTTATGGACCCTGGAGACCACATTGGCCCTGACAGACCCTGGAGACCACATTGGACCTTATAGACCCTGTAGACCACATTGGACCTTATAGACCCTGAAGACCACATTGGACCTGACAGACCCTGGAGACCACATTGGACCTGAAAGACCCTGGAGACCACATTGGACCTGAAAGACCCTGGAGACCACATTGGACCTCAGATTGTGGACTTATTGTCCTCACTTTAACTGTTACTATCACAGTCTTGTAGTGTATGTGGAAATGACCAAAAATGGTCACTTTCCTGATAAAGGGTTAAATATTAAAGGACACAAACTGGACCTGTTCAGTACAGTCTGGGTCAGAGGGAAACACTGAACTGTTCAGTGAATGAAGCCTTCAGAGGAAACTCTAGCGTGGATCTGTGTAGGTGTGGCTGTGGAACCTGTTGATCCACATTCTGTCAAACAGTTGGATTGGGAAATGTTTGGTTCCTCACAGAATAGTATCAGGTGATCACATCTGTTCTGAAGACAGTAGAGTGTTTGAGTGAACTCCTTCCAGACTCTTCAGTCCAAAGCTGCTCAGCCTGTTTTCCATTCCATTCCAGAAGGTTCTTGGCTGGAAACGGTCCACAGTGGAGCTCAGTGGAAGCGGTCCAGTGACACCTGTGTGCTTCTGAAGCCTGGGTCCCTTCAGTCCCAAGGACGTTCAACTACAACTGTGGACTTTGTGCAGGAAGATGAAAGTGTTGGTGGTGGTTGGGCTCCTCATCCACGGTAAGAAAACCATAAAACAGCCGTCCCCCATCTCATGTGGTGGAACATGTCTGTACTGTGCACTGCACTGACTGTTTTTGGACATTTTACTCAAATACATCAAATGTTTCACAGACTGTTTCTGAGAGGAAAAAAGAACAACTGTGGACAATTTGAAGGCAGATAAAGGAACAAGAAAAGAGTTAATTTCATTGGTAACATGAAGAAAAAAACTGTAGAGTGAAACCACTGGTCACTGATGGAATGACTGATCTACTGTTTATGAAAAAGGCTCATACAAACAATCACACATATGTTATCAGGGAGACATTTGTCAAAAAAACAGAGGAGGAGATGGGTATTTTTGGCAGCAGTTATATACAGTATATATATATATATATATATATATATATATATATATATATATATGTACTGTGTTTTGCACAGCACAGTTTACATTCCACTCTAGACTTTTATAACAAACATCCAAAGTGATCAATCCCAACAGAAGTCATTCTGTAAATGCACATTTATACTTCTGTACTTGGCAGCAGTTGTATACGTGGGGGTGTGGTCCAGAACTAATGGAACTAACGCTGGTGTGAAACTAAAGTGAACCTTTCCATACTTTCAACGTCCAACTCCCTGCTTCTATTCACACCTTCTAACCTGTATCTACTGGACATACAAATGCTGGGCACCATGAATTAGTCCCATTCACCCCCCCTTACCCCCCCCAGTGCATGTGGACGGTAATGAATTGTCAGACTGTGACAGTTTGGTTCAGGTGAACGTTAGTGTCAGTGATGGAGGATATAGGAGGAAGAAAACTGACACAACCTGCTGTTGTTTTACTTGGTGTCCCCCCCAGGATGAAATTCATTGAGCAGAAGTAGGGATGTGACAGCCAGAGGGGGGGTGAGCCCCCCCAACCCCACCCCAACCAATCACACCGTATATGTTCTGACAGGACGACTTTGACAACAGTTCTGGTGTAAAATCCCAGCCTTATTAATGTGAGTGTGGAACAGATAAGGATGAGAAACACCAACCAGACGGAGGAACCTGAGCAGGACTCACCTGGGTTCTTCTGGTCCCATTCACAGATCAACTCTGTTTGTGTGTCTGTCCTCAGTTTCCCAGCATGCACTGGCTGTAGTGGTGCAGGCCTATGAGGGGATGGAGTCGGTCCTGCTGCCCTACCAGTATTCTGGCGGGTTCCCGGACGTTCCCTTTTCAGTGGTTTGGAAACGCTCTGATCTGAACCAAACAGTTATTCACCTGCTGAAATACGACAGTGGTGGCAAACTGAAAGAGGAATACCGACACAGTAACCGCACGTATATGAAGCCCGACGCTCCGCAATCTGGAAACCTCAGCCTCACTGTGAAGAAACCACAACTGTCTGACAGCAGCAACTACACCTGTAACCTCCAATGGGAAACACAGAGGGGCGGGCCTAAAGAAGACAGAATGACACAGGTACAGCTGCAGGTCAAAGGTCAGACACAAACCACACCCACTGCAGAAGACACAGGTCAAAGGTTAGATATAAACCACACCCACTACAGCAGACACAGGTCAAAGGTCAGATATAAACCACACCCACTGCAGTAGACACAGGTCAGAGGTCAGATATAAACCACACCCACTACAGCAGACACAGGTCAAAGGTCAGGCTCAGACTGGATTATTCCATTTAGTCTGTGGTTCTGGATGAAGGTTGAGCTGAACTTGTTTTCAGTCTGTTGCTGAAAACACACCTTGGATGGTTCTTGTTCTTCTCCATTTCATGTGAACAGTGTGTGTTGTTGAAGTTCTAGAGGACTTTATTGTCTGTTCTAATCACTGTGGTCTGTTTCCTGTCAGATGACCAGGAGGAGGTGGAGGTCCGGCAGGGGGCGGAGTCTATCCGTCTGCCTTGTCAAGCTTCAGCCGATCTGCCTGAAGACACTACAGTGGACTGGACTCACTTTGATCCAGAACTGATGGTGGTCCACGTGTCCCGGAGTAAAACTGATGATCTTCAAACACAGGACAGGTCTTACCGTGACCGCACACAGATGAATGAAGACATGAGTCTGACTCTGAAAAAGCCCACAGACACAGACGGAGGTGTGTATATCTGCACCGTCTACAGGGAAGGAGACGTCCTGAGGTCTAAAGTCCTGCTCCAGGTGGTCCCAGGTCAGTGCTGGGATAGACCACATGAAACAGCTCCAATCTGAAAACACACACCTTCTGCTGCAGCTCTCACTTCTGAGTCCAAAACATTCAATATGGAGATCCATGTCCTGATGATATTTCATACTGATGGAGAAAAGACACTGTTCAATACTCTGTCTGGATATACTACCGATCAATACTCAGACTACTGTCAATACTCAGACTACTGTCAGTACTCCACCTTATCAATACTCAGACTACTGTCAATACTCCACCTGATCAATACTCAGACTACTGTCAATACTCCACCTGATCAATACTCAGACTACTGTCAGTACTCCACCTTATCAATACTCAGACTACTGTCAATACTCCACCTGATCAATACTCAGACTACTGTCAGTACTCCGCCTTATCAATACTCAGACTACTGTCAATACTCCACCTGATCAATACTCAGTACTACAGTCAGTACTCCACCTTATCAATACTCAGTACTACAGTCAGTACTCCACCTTATCAATACTCAGTACTACAGTCAGTACTCCACCTTGTCAGCTCTGGCTCTTTCATATGACCAACTGTCAAACAGGTTCACAGAATAAAACACATCTTTCTTTTCTGCTTCATATCTGCAGGTTTTCGGGTCCTTGATCATGTCTTTAAACATTTGTTAGGATTTGATTGACACGTCATCATACGATCATGTCTGAGCAGGAGTTCATGTTGGTGTTTTGTCGTCCACAGAGGGTTTTCCAGCCTGGGCCACAGCTCTCCTGGTTGTCTTTGCTGTTCTTCTTCTAATCCTTCTCGGACTTTCCTATAAGTTTCGAGGGTACTTTCTGTCAGGTACGTCACATCTGTTCCTATATTACCCATGGTGCTGTTCTTCATCATGTTTGTCTTTGTCTCATGTGATTCTAGAAGCAGACTGTCACTCATACATATAGAAACCTACAGACCAAGTTTGGGATTGTAATGTGTGTGTGTGTAGTCGCTGCTGAGGAGGTCAAAGGTCAGGAGTCCCAGTGGACTGATCAGAGAAATGCTTCAGATCATGTGTAGAATTTGACTCAGACACAAACCACAGTCAAACTGGTGTCTGAAGTCTTTTTCAGACCTAACAGTCTGCTAGACTTGGGTCCATTGGGGACTCAGTTCAGTTGGGGGCTCGGTTCGATCGGGGAATCAGTTTGATTCAACAGGGGTTCCAACATTCAAGTTTGGGCTGGGTATCATGGCCAGTTTCCATAATCAGTTCGATTCATAAGGTTCTGAATCAATTAATCACGATTGGATCCGATCCAATATCGATTCGATTCAGTGTTAATTGATCAATTCAGATTAATTTAGTGATACCAAAGTACAATTTTGAGGTGTAATCTGATTATTAGAAAGGAAATAAATCTGACATTTTATCAGTAAGTAGCTGAATCTGCTCTGAAATAATGAACAGGACACAAACATGTCCATGTTTCTACAGCGGCTTAGAACGAGTTTCTTCATCATCTTCATTCTGTTTTATGGCTGGAGGCTTCTGCAGATGAAACCAAATGAACCACCTTTGATGTGAAAACCCCCTTAAACATCCTCACTACCTTTTTAAATGACCAAGGGTTTTTCTGAACCGGGGAACAGGGGCGCTGCGCCCTCATACTTTGAGTTAGTGCCCCCTTACCAAAATTCCTTTTTTTTTTTTTCTACCCTGAAGCTCACAGTCATGCCTAGGGCTGCACGATGACTCAATTTTAAATCGAAATCGGACTTTTTAATTAGGACGATTTTTAAAAAAGAGAAATCGTAAAATGGATTTCATCTTTCTCGTGCCTAAGGGTCGCGTGCTTGCGGGCTACTGCAGGCTCCTCCTCACAATTAATTTAGTCCTCTTGCTCACTAAAGTTTTTATTCACAAATGTAAGTTCTGTAACACAAAACCAAATGTTATTTATTTTTTGAAAGATGTTGAACTTTATTTAAAGCTGTTCGATAAATCTGGAACCAAAAAGCTATAAAAAACCATCAGGATTTGCTCTGATTTGGACATTGTATCGTAGTGGATTCCCCCTGGCAAACTTATGTTATTTTCTTGTTGTATACATTGTTTGTATACTCTACTTCATTTTAAAGATTTAATGAAGAAAAAAATCTTCTGTGGGTTCATCACATGATCTCATCACAGATCTGAGGTCAGAGCAGTGCCTTGCATTGTGGGCTGCTCATGAAAATGACATGCTGACTTCTGTTGTCTTTTGTAGTTTTACCCAAAAATCAAAATCAAAAATCCAGTTTTTATCCATCCATCCATTATCCACCGCTTATCCGGGGCCGGGTTGCGGGGGTAACAGTCTACCCAGGGATATCCAGACTTCCCTCTCCCCAGAAACCTCCTCCAGCTCTTCCGGGGGGACCCCGAGGCGTTCCCAGGCCAGCCGAGAGACATAGTCTCTCCAACGTGTCCTGGGTCTTCCCCGAGGTCTCCTCCTGGTGGGACATGCCCGGAACACCTCCCCAGGGAGGCGTCCAGGAGGCATCCAAAACAGGTGTCCGAGCCACCTCAGCTGGCCCCTCTCGACACGGAGGAGCAGCGGCTCTACTCCGAGCTCCTCCCTGGTGACTGAGCTCCTCACCCTATCCCTAAGGGTGCGCCCAGCCACCCGACGGAGGAAACTCATTTCGACCGCTTGTATCCGGGATCTTGTCCTTTCAGTCATGACCCAAAGCTCATGACCATAGGTGAGGGTAGGAACGTAGATTGACCGGTAAATCGAGAGCTTCGCCTCTCGGCTCAGCTCCTTCTGAACCTCAACCGACCGATACAGTGACTGCATCACTGCAGACGCTGCACTGATCCGTCTGTCAATCTGACGCTCCATCCTTCCCTCATTCATGAACAAGACCCCAAGATACTTAAACTCCTCCACTTGGGGCAAAGACTCCCCACCTACCCGGAGAGGGCAGACCACCTTTTTCTGGTTGAGAACCATGGCCTCGGATTTGGAGGTGCTGATCCTTATCCCACTGGCTTCACACTTGGCTGCAAACTACCCCAGGGCACGCTGAAGGTCCAGGCTCGATGAGGCCAACAGGACAACGTCGTCTGCAAAAAGCAGAGATGAAATCCTGTGGTCCCCAAACCGGACACCCTCCGGCCTCTTGCTGCGCCTAGAAATTCTGTCCATAAAAATTATGAACAGAACCGGTGACAAAGGGCAGCCCTGCTGGAGACCAACGTGCACCTGGAACAGGTCTGACTTACTGCCGGTAATGCGAACCAGGCTCCTGCTTCGGTCATACAAGGACCGGACTGCCCTTAGCAAAGGGCCCCGGACCCCATACTCCCGAAGCACCCCCCACAGGATACCACGAGGGACACGGTCGAATGCCTTCTCCAGATCCACAAAACACATGTGGACTGGTTGGGCGAACTCCCATGAACCCTCGAGCACCCGATGGAGAGTATAGAGCTGGTCCAGTGTTGCGCGACCGAGACGAAAACCGCATTGTTCCTCCTGGATCTGAGGTTCGACTATCGATCGGATCCTCCTCTCCAGTACCTTGGAATAGACTTTCCCCGGGAGGCTGAGGAGTGTGATCCCCCTATAGTTGGAGCACATCCTCCGGTCCCCCTTCTTAAAAAGGAGAACCACCACCCTGGTCTGCCAATCCAGAGGTACTGTCCCCGACTGCCACGCGATGTTACAGAGACACGTCAGCCAAGACAGTCCTGCACATCCAGAGACTTAAGGTACTCAGGGCGAATCTCATCCACCCCCAGTGCCCTGCCACCGAGGAGCTTGCCAACCACCTCGGTGACTTCAGCTTGGGTGATGAACGAGTCCACCTCTGAGACCTCAGCCTCTGCTTCTTCTATGGAAGACGTGACAGTGGGATTGAGGAGATCCTCGAAATATTCTTTCCACCCTCCGACAACATCCCCAGTCGAGGTTAGCAGCTCCCCACTTCCACTATAAACAGTGTTGGTGGCACACTGCTTTCCCATTCTGAGGTGCCGGATGGTTTGCCAGAATTTCCTCGAGGCCGACCAATAGTCCTCATCCATGGCCTCCCCAAACTCCATCCAGATCCGAGTTTTTGCCTCCACAACTGCTAGGGCTGCAGCTCGCTTGGCCTTCCGGTACCCATCAGCTGCCTCAGGAGTCCCACGGGCCAACAAGGCTCGATAAGACTCCTTCTTCAGCTTGACGGCATCCCTTACTTCCAGGGTCCACCACCGGGTTCGGGGATTGCCGCCACGACAGGCACCGGAGACCTTGCGACCACAGCTCTGAGCAGCCGCTTCAACAGTGGAGGTGGAGAACATAGTCCACTCGGACTCAATGTCCCCAGCCTCCCCCGGGATCTGGGAGAAGCTCTCCCGGAGGTGGGAGTTGAAGACCGCATTGACATCGGGCTCTGCCAGACGTTCCCAACAGACCCTCACAATATGTTTGGGCCTGCCGAGTCGGTCCGGTTTCCTCCTTCGCCAGTGGATCCAACTCACCACCAGGTGGTGATCGGTTGACAGCTCTGCCCCTCTCTTCACCCGAGTGTCCAAAACACGCGGTCGGAGGTCTGATGACACGACAGTGAAGTCGATCATCGACCTCCAGCCTAGGGTGTCCTGGTGCCAAGTGCACTTATGGACATCCCTGTGTTCGAACATGGTGTTTGTTATGGACAAACTGTGACTAGCACAGAAGTCCAATAGCAAAACACCACTCGGGTTCAGATCAGGGAGGCTGTTCCTCCCCATCACCCCCCTCCAGGTCTCACTGTCGTTGCCCACGTGGGCATTGAAGTCACCCAGGAGAACAATGGAGTCCCCAGTTGGAGCACCATCCAGCACCCCTCCCAGGGACTCCAAGAAGGCCGGGTACTCTGCACTGCTGTTCGGCCCATAGGCCGAGACAGCAGTGAGGCACCTGTCCCCGACCCGAAGGCGCAGGGACGCGACCCTCTCGTTCACCGGGGTGAACTCCAACACATAACGGCTGAGCTGAGGGGCTATGAGCAAGCCCACACCAGCCTGCTGCCTGTCACCGCGGGCAATGCCAGAGAAATGGAGAGTCCAGCCCCTCTCGAGGGGTTGGGTTCCAGAGCCCAAGCTGTATATGGAGGTGAGCTCGACTATATCTAGTCGGTATCTCTCAACCTCCCTCACAAGCTCCGGCTCCTTCCCTCCCAGCGAGGTGACATTCCATGTCCCAAGAGCTAGACTCTGCGTCCGGGGATCGGGTTGTCGGGCTCCCTGCCATCGACTGCCACCCAATCCACATTGCACCCGGCCCCTACGATTCCCTCGGTGGGTGGTGAGTCCACCGGAGGGCGGGTCCACGTCGCTCCTTCGGGCTGGGCCTGGCCGGACCCCGTGGGCATAGGCCTGGCCACCAGGCGCTCACATTCGAGCCCCAACCCCAGGCCTGGCTCCAGGGTGGGGCCCTGGCTGCGCCACACCGGGCGACGTCACTTTCTTCTGATGTTTACTTTTCATAGGGGCTTCTGAACTGCTCTTAGTCTGGCCCGTCACCCAGGACCTGTTTGCCTTGGGAGACCCTACCAGGGGCATAAAGCCCCCGACAACATAGCTCCTGGGATCATTCGGGCACCCAAACTCCCCCACCACGATAAGGTGGCAGTTCAAGGGGGAGCCAGTTTTTAGAGGAAAAAATAAAATTGGGATTTGGGATCATGCAGCCCTAGTTACGCTGTACACTTATAGTTACATACAACATAGTACTTACACAACATGCAGTCTTTCCAAAAACGATCTTTTCCCAGCGAAACTACCACAGTAGCAACACATGACAATGTGCCTGGTCATCAAAAACAATATAATCATTCCAAAACTATCCTAAACATAGAACACATGTTTACACGCAACTTGAGGAATAGAAAACTGTTGGTGTAAAGTCCCACTGTGCAACAAGTTGTAACATTGACTGTGTTATTTAAGATTGTTGTCCAGAATTTTTTCCAGTTTTAGTGCCAAAGTATGTTCCACTCATCTGGAGGAAATGCTGCCTCTGACCAGTGCAGCTGCAGCCTTTGCTTTGACCTCTGCAGCTCTTCCATGTGCTTTCACTACCTGCATATTAGACACACACAGTTTGGGCTGATCATTGAATGAGCTGCCATGCTTCTAAGACAATGCTGTCCACAATATGTTTGGTTCAGAAGGAAATTATGTTGGAACAAAGCACACTACAGCAGGCCAGCCAATCAGGTGTCTACTTTTGTATTTGTCTGTTCTCAGACCAGCTGGTGGAGGTGGATTCAGGGGAGGAGTCTGTCCTGCTGCCATGTAAAACTATAGCTCACCTGACAAAGAACTGCAGACAGATCAGCGTTATGTGGAAGAACTTAGACAACGATCAGGTCCTTGTGCATAAGTACGGCTCTGGAAAACCTGATGAACAGGACCAGGATTACAGAAACAGAACAGAGATGAAGAAACACTGGCTGAGAACTGGAGACTTCAGTTTAACCCTGAAACACCCAATGGACCGGGACGCCAGAGAATACTCATGCATCATCTACAACAAAAACAAAGTCCTGAAGGAGAAACGAGTGGTGCTGAAGGTCAGAGGTCAGTGCTGTAGACAGAAGATGAGAAAACTAAAGGTGTCTGGATTATCAGACACAAATGTCCAATGGAGTTGAACTGAGAATAGGAGTTAACAGTTGAATAAGCAGTGGGTTCTGCTGATGATTCAACACAGACTGAACAAATAGGACTTAGAACTGGATCCATGGCAGATGTTTTCCTCTACTGTTGTCTGATGGTATGGGTGTTGTTCTCAGTCCAACAGGTGGAGGTGGATTCAGAGGAGGAGTCTGTCCTGCTGCCCTGGAAAACCACATTACATATAGAGGACGTCAGTCAGCTCACAGTGGAGTGGACGGACTATTATAACAGGAAGGTCCATGTGTATGAGGACGGCTCTGACAGAACTAATGAACAGCACAAAATATACAGAAACAGAACAGAGATGAAAGAAGACCCACTGAGAACTGGAGACCTCAGTCTGACCCTGAAACACCCCACAGACCTGGACACTGACACCTACACCTGCACCGTCTACAACAGACACAAGCAGATCCTGAGGAGGAAACAAGTGGAACTGAAGGTCAAAGGTCAGTCCTGTAGACACAGGTCATTCCTAGTTCTAGAACACTGAGCCCTTCTTATGCTGCGTTTCCACTACGTAGAACCGGCTCGACTCTGGTACCAGGTCCTATTCCAGACCGTTTCCATTCCAGGATACTACTCACTTTACAGTACCTGGTCGTCATAGCGATGCAGTGCGTTACTTCCGTTTCGTCTGCTCACAGTTGCTGATAAACTCACTCGTTGCGTGTTGTCTGGTCAAACTCATGCTGAATTTTTACGTCTGAACCTCCTGGACAAACTATGGTGTAGTTTTACAGACTGTCATCATGTGAATTAACCTACCGACACATTTACTGTAAACTACTGCATCTGTTTTTGTAAAAGGGCGGGGCACAGACACCACTCTGACCAATCAGTGGTCTGCAGTGTTTACACAGTGTCACCTTTTAGTATCTGGTCCCCAGTCCTGGAACCTCAGCGGAGGTGATACCAAAAAAGTAGTACCAGGTACCAGATTCCAGGTCCTTTTTCATAGTGCAAACACAAAAAGACCGAGTCGAGTCGAGTCGAGTCGAGTCGATCCCATGTAGTGGAAACGCGGCATTAGAGTCAGCATTCTAGACGTGGGTCAGTCCTCTAGATACAGGTCAGTGTGCTGAAGGGAAACCAAAAACACTGCAGCATTAATTCGTATTAAAATGACATAAACAGCTCTTTCAAAACTCTGAAAAATGTCCTTATTATTTTTTCCTGACATTCCAAAGTAAAATATAATTAGTCAAATATTTTCCATCCAGTCTCATATTAACACTATATAGATCAGGATGATAGCATCAACTTATGGGTTTGTTTCTACAGTCCTCTGACACAACAACAGAAATATTCCTTCATTTTCCAAACTGTTGAATCCTCTGGAGGGTTGCAGGGATGCCAGGGCCTATCCTGACTACCAACAAGGAAATGCACGGTTTACTCGGAATATTTGTCTAGGTCAGCGCTAACATGTAGAGACCCACAACCATTCACTGTCACATTCTTTTGATTTAGACTCACCAATTAAGCCATAAAATGCATGTGTGTGGATGGTGGGAGGAAGCCAGAGGACCTGGTCTGAGAAAGGCCACCACCAGCAGGTTTATGTTTGTACAAAGTCTGATAGAAGACTGTGTGCTGTGAAAAATGAGGGGGAATTCCAACCCAATACCCGATAGTGCAGTGGTTCCCATCCTTTTTTGCCTTGTGACCCCATTTTAACATCACACATTTCTGGCGTCCCCAAACATTCAAAACAGAGACTTTTTTTTTTTTTTTTTGGCTAAAATTAAATTGTTTTTGATGATGTAATAGTTTGCTATACTATGTTGCAAATAAACGTTCATTTTAGATAACATTTAGTCTATATAATGTCTATTATTGTGGACAGAGGCAGTAAATCAGGTGTAGATTACTGCACAAAGGGAGAATTGTATTTTCCTTGGTAGGATCTGTCCAGTCAGTCCAGCTGTGATTTACAAGGAGGACAATTAATACTGAACAAACAAGAACTGAAACTATGAATTATGAAAGAGCTGCAGCATCTGAAACTGACCACAATGAACATTTGACACACAAACAGAACCACAGTGCTGCAGTTTCACACTCAGTCATGTCTTTTATAATAATAATAATAATAATAATAATAATAATAATAATAATAATAATTAAAGCCACAAACAGCATTGAAAGGCCCTCGCCACGGGCATGTCCAGTAAAAGCCTGTCCATTGTTCAGCAGGTGGTGCTCTACCACCAAATTTTAATGTCTTCTGATGAATGAGGTGTAGGCCTGGGAGATTGACAACTAACTCAAATTTGAGGCAGATAGGTGATCATATGTCCAAACATGAGCCAATTTTAGTAAAATTAAATTTGTAGGGGGCGCTTTGGAGCCAAATTTCAAATTTTTCAAATTAATGGGTGTAGGCCTGGGAGATAGACAACTGACTCAAATTTGAGCCAAATTGGTGTTCGTATGTCCGAGCTGAAGCAGTTTTTGTAAAGGTAACTTTGTAGGGGGCGCTATAGTGCAAAATTTAAATTTCTTCCAATGAATAGATGTAGGCCTAGGAGATTGACAACTAATTCAAATTTGAGCCTAATCAGTAATTGTATGTCGGAACTGAAGAAATTTCCTTAAAAATATATTTGTAGGGGGCGCTATAGTGCAAAATTTCAATTTCTTTCAATAAATGGATGTAGGCCTGGGAGATAGACGTCTGATTCAAATTTGAGGAGGTAAATTTGTAGAGGGCGCTATTGCGCAAAATGGCATTTTCTTTTGATAAATGGGTGTAGGCCTGAGAGATTGACAACTGATTCAAATTTGAGCCACATTGGTGTTCATATGTCTGAAGTGAAGTAATTTTCGTAAAGGTAAAATTGTAGGGGGTGCTATAGCGCCAAATTTAAATTTTTTTCTGATAAATGGGTGTAGGCCTGAGAGATAGACGTCTGAGTCAAATTTGAGCCAAATTGTTGTTTGTATGTCCGAAGTGAAGCAATTTTAATTAAAAAAAATTTAAAAAAAAACTTGTAGGGGGCGCTGTAGTGTGAAATTTCAGTTTCTTTTGACAAATAGGTGTAGGCCTGGGAGACAGATGTCTGAATCAAATTTGAGCCAAATCGGTGTTCGTATGTCCGAACTGATGTCATTTTTGTTAATGTACATTTGTAGGGGGCGCTATAGTGCGAAATTTCAATTTCTTTTAATAAATGGGTGTAGACCTGGGAGATAGACTTCTGATTGAAATTTAAGCCAAATCGGTGTTTGAATGTCTGAGCTGAAGCAATTTTTGTGATGGTAAATTTTCGAAAAAACTTTGCAAAGTTTGCAACCTCGTCACACAAAAACGGTGACACCGATTCAAAAAATTCGGCTAACTTTTGATGCCCCACTTCTCTAGATACTGTACACCGATTTTGAGCTCATTCGGCCAAATGCCCAAGGAGGAGATAGTTAAAATATGACATCAACGAAAACGCTGACTCAGCATTTTGGAAATTTCAATCCAACATGGCTGACCTGGGGCAGGCTGTTCCAAAGTCGAGGGGCCCTGATGGAAAAGGCGCGCTCACCTTTCCATTGAAGCCTTTTATATATTGTGATTGACTCGCTCAACTCAACATATATTTTTTTTAGTAAGTTTTTATTTTATTTTATTTTTTTATCAATTACTAGACATTTCAGGTGACCCCATTTGAATTCCAGGTGACCCCACGTGGGGTCCCGACCCCAAGATTGAAAAACACTGCGTTAGTGACTGTTTTCAAAAATCATGTTTTCTTTCATGTTGTACATTCAATTGTGTTTAAAGTGTCGTTAAAAACTGATGCGTTAAAGGTGAAGTTGGTGATATTTACTCCACCTAGTGGTGAACTTGTAGACTCAGAGAACCAACTGAACTCTGCCCCCCCTCTCTTAGGGGGGACCCAAAAACCCTCCCAGTCCTTCACTGGTGTCAGTCTTTCTTGTCATTCCTTCTGGTCTTTTCTGTTCAGATTGTTGAAACCACTTCTTCAACACGTTTGTATAAACTGGCTTTGATGGAATGACACACTTGGATGAATTCTCCTTTTACTCTGTGGTTTGTTGGTTACAGTTTCCTTGTGCGACATTGTCTTTACTGATGTTTAATATCCTCACAGTTCCTTTCAAATCCAACTGGATCATATAAAAGGAGTATGGTTATTGGCTGAACCCTCAGTGAGTCACTCCTATTATTGATGATTTCCCCAAAATCCACAAACATCTGAGGAAACCACCTGTGAATACAGCATGGAGCAAATCCAATCAATTTTCCAGACTGAAGCACATCTACAGATGAAACTGGAGTTATTCACACATGTGTTGAACAGACATTTTAGTAGCAGTCATCCCAAACATATGACAGATAACATACCAGCAGGGCAGTCTGAGACTGAACTGGAACTGCTGTGATCCTGATGACATTCACAAACAGACTCAAAACTTCAGACACACACAGAAGTACTTGGTTCTGCTGCTGATTCCATCATCACTTAGAACTGGATCCATGGCAGATGTTTTCCTCTACTGTTGTCTGATGGTATGGGTGTTGTTCTCAGTCCAACAGGTGGAGGTGGAGGAGGGGGAGGAGTCTGTCCTGTTGCCCTGGAAAACCACATTACATATAGAGGACGTCAGTCAGCTCACAGTGGAGTGGACGGACCGTTATAACAGGAAGGTCCATGTGTATGAGGACGGCTCTGACAGAACTAATGAACAGGACGATGAATACAGAAACAGAACAGAGATGAAAGAAGACCCACTGAGAACTGGAGACCTCAATCTGACCCTGAAACACCCCACAGACCAGGACAACCACATCTACACCTGCACCGTCTACAACAGAGACAAGCAGATCCTGAGGAGGAATAACGTGCATCTGTGGGTCATAGGTCAGTCCTGTAGACACAGGTCATTCCTAGTTCTAGAACACTGAGCCCTTCTTTCCCTTTCCCTGTCCAACCTCCACAATCACAAAGAGCACAATGTGCAGTTACTCATGGAGCAGATTTGAATGATTTACATTTGAGTATTTTTAATCAGGCTGGATAATCCATCCATCCATCCATGGGTGGGTGGAACCCCACACCTGCTCCACACTTCTCACCCTGAACAACTCCTGAATAAAAAACCATAGTCCCAGCACCCTTGAGCAGATGGGTTCCAGAGCCCAGGTCTAGTGTGGACCTCTGAACCCTCTGCCACAGCTCCACCTCCTTCCCCACCAGGACAGTAGTATTCTGTGTCCTAGAGCCAGTTTAGACCACCATGGATCTGTGGTTGTAGTCATCTAATCAGCCTTCTCTGCTGTTCCTGGTCCCAGAACTGAAGTTGAACAATTATTCAATCTTTTCCTTTTACAGAGGCTGATTTTCCTCCATATAGAAGAGTTGATGATAAAAAACTGTCTCATGTTGATGTCATGTTTCCTCCCAGGTCAACAGGTGGAGGTGGAGGAGGGGGCGTGGTCAGCCCTGCTGCCCTTCAGAACGACCCCTGACCTGCCTCAGGACGCCAGAGTGGTGTGGATGTACCAAACTAATGACCTGAAACTCAGACGTGTCCATGTGTATGAGAAGGAGTCAGCTCAACCTGATGAACAGAACTATAGATAGAGAAACAGAACAAAGATGAATGAAGACCCATGGACGACTGGAGACTTCAGTCTGACCCTGAATGACCCCCAACAGGACGACTCTGGAAGATATTTATGTGTAGTCAGCAGAGATGAAGTCATCCTGAGAAGGAAAGCAGTGAGGCTGAAGGTCAAAGGTCAGAGTTCAGGTGCAGGTCAGAGGTCAGGTGTGTCTCTGTCCTCTGTCTCCTCTGCAGACAGAACTCAGATCACATATCAGTTTCCTCCAATAAGCTCAGATGCAGAAGCTGAAGCAGCTGTTTGATTGCTCTGTTGTGTGTGTGTTTGTGTTTGTCCAGTCCAACTCCTAAACTGAGGCTTGATCTTATTCCTCTTGAATATATGAAACAGGTCAATCCAATAGAAATACACACACTTCAAACACTCAGACTGGGCTGTTCCACTCTTCATTATTGTATTTCTAGTGTTTGTTTCTCTGTGATGACAGTCTGTCCTCCAAACCAAAGAAAAGCCAAACAATCCAATCCAAAGCACTGCAGCCAAATCTGACAAATGAACACTGTCAGAGAGGATGGATTTTCCACCAGGATGATGATGTGAACCCTATCTGTAAATCCACCATGGACCAGCTCACAGACTCCAGCTGAAGGTTTGGAACGCACCTCACAGTCCCAGACTGGAACATCATTGAACATCTGTGGGTAGGTCTGTCATGGGGGGATTGAATGTTCCCAAAGCTCCAGTTGGATTTAGTTGTCGTTGGTGTCCATTTGGTTTTGCCCTCGTTAGTTTCATGGTTTGTCCAAACCTCTATATCTGCTCCCACTGAGTCTCATTCTGTCAGCTCAGTTTTGGTCCGTTTGTTGAATGCATCAGTTCTTGTTCTCAGCCTTAGTGTCTATTATTTTTGTGTCCAGTTCTGGGATGTGGAGCTCTTTTCTCTGCTTAATTGTTCAAACTATCATTTGTAATCCTTTTTTGGATCATTTGGGCTGAATAAACCCCACAGCTGTGTCCTGCTCGTCTTACTGCTCGGTCCCAAACACAGATCAGAGAGAACAGTGAAGCATGGGTCCAGTCCTCCAGAGACAGCACATGGAATCCAAAGCTACAAAAGCAGCACATCCAGTAGAAAGCCACCCAATCCATCAGCACAGGATCACAGACAGGGATGGAAACAGACATCACATATGGACACACAGCATCCATGAGCATGACACACACAACACACACACATATGTTTGACACAAGTGCAACGGAGGAGCCCAGAGCAGAACACCCCAGTAAAGTCCAACAGTTTGATTAACAGGCAAACTGTCCACAGACAGGACAGACAGCAGGGCAGTCAGACAGGCGCTGGGTCTGGAGCCGGGGAATCCCAACGGGACCAGGAGGGCCCAGGCTGGAGACCTGGGCGGAGACGGAAGGAGGGGCCATCATCTGGGACTCAGGCGGAGAGAGCTGGGCAAACAAAGGTGGTTTTAGGGTCAGTTTGGGTGAATTTGGGGGATTTTTGAGTCCTAACTTCTCATTAGTCCATGTGCATTCTGGATCAGATCTACAAAGACACTGAACACTGAGGAACAGGAAGAAAAGAGTTCAGACTGGACTGAATTTAATACAGACATTTGGACACATTTGTTCAGGTTAGTCACATTTTATTGGTACAGGAGAGGTTGGAAATGGAAAGATTTTCATCATTTAATGTTAATTTTTTTGGCACTAAAATTTGAAGTTGTCATTAATTATTGGCATAATGTTAGGTGGTTTTGGGTGATTTTTAGGTATTTTTTGGGTTATTTTTAGGTGTTTTTGGGTGATTTTTAGGCGGTTTTTTAGGTTGTTTTTGGGTGTTTTTTGGGTGTTTTTTTGGATGATTTTAAGATTTTTTGGGTGTTTTTTAGGTGATTTTTGGGTGATTTTTAGGTGTTTTTTTGAGTGATTTTTAGGTATTTTTGGGGTTTTTTTTATGTGGTTTTGGGTGATTTTTAGGTCGTTTTTGTGATTTTTAGGTGGTGGTGGGGGGGTTGTGGTTATTAGGTGGTTTTTGAGTAATTTTTAGGTGATTTTAGGGTTATTTTTGGGTCGTTTTTGAGTAGTAACTTCTCATTAGTCCATGTGCATTCTGGATCAGATCTCCAAAGACACTAAACACTGAGGAACAGGAAGAAAAGAGTTCAAACTGGACTGAATTTAATACAGACATTTCAGGTTGGTCACATTTGTTCAGGTTATTCACATTTTATTGGTACAGGAGAGTTTGGAAATGGAAATATTTTCATGATTTTATGGGGTTTTTTTGCACTAAAACAAAGAAAAAATTTGAAGTTGTTAATTCAAGATTTTTTGCTAAATTTGAAATTTTTTTTGGGCTTAATTCAGCATTTTTTTTTTACTTAAATGAAGATTTTTTTTTTTTTTGCTTAATTCAAGATTTTTTTCCTTAATTCAAGCCATTTTTTTTTCCTTTTTTTTGCTTAATTCAATTCAAGACTGTGGAATTTTTGTACTATGTGGAACCTGAATTAAAATGATGTGGACACCACTGATTGTTAACATCTTAGTGTAATTTTTTCATTTCACAAATTCATCCCAGGGTCGGACTGGACCCTTTGCTGGGCCGGATTTGGCCCCCGGGCCTCATGTTTGACACCTGTGCTCTAGAATCTTGTCAGAATCAGAAGGACACTTATCAGCACCTCTACAAACCTGCTCTGAAATTCTTCTGTCCTCCTTCTTCTTCTGTTCCATGTGAAAGAGTGTTCTCCAAAGCAGCAGAACTGGGATCAAACACACCAAATGGTCCAACTTGCTGCAAAAACGTCTTTTCCTTCATTCAAATGTGGAACCCCTGCCTTGTCCCCCCAGTAACAAGTCCACAATCTCTGCAATGTCCTAAAGGATTTGGACCAAACTGTCCCTTTAGTTTGACATTTTCAGTTTGACTTGAACATTTTGTTTTGTTCATTCTTCATTTGACACACCGTATGAGTTCTAATATTTGGCTTCTATTCAAATGAATTGGAATTCATCCAAATCCCTTTCATTCAGTAAACACATGAATTCATCATTTGGTGTCCACCAGGCCCGGACTGGCTAATCGGGAGGACCGGGACAATTCCCGGTGGGCCGGTATAATATTTAGGCCGCGAGGGCCGGAGTTCACTTTAAATATGTATTTAATATTTTATTTATTTATTTTTGGGGGCCGGTGTTCAGTCATAGCACTGAGTTGATCACGTAATCTGCAGCCGCTGTTCCTGGGCCCCACCCCCTCTACTAGTAAACTGTTTGTTTTCTTCTTCTTTTTTTGCGGACACACCGTGACCTGACGTAGTATGTCCTTGCATACAGTTAGTAGCTCTGTACTGTATCTGTGGAGCAGATACCATCTGTGCTCTGTAGGCTGTGGATGGTCAGCTGTGTTTACTGTTTTAATAGAAAGAGCAAAGGTGGCACAGAGAAGGCAAGAATTAAAAAGAGGCAAGAATTAAAAAGAGGAAAGCTCTGGAAGCAAACGCAGCCAAATCTGCCAAAATCTGCAACTTTTTTCTTTTTTACAAAAACGACCTCCCGGTTGGAAACAACTAATGAGGACGATGAACCGGGTAAACCACCTTTCAAGCAAGGTTATTATCGTTAACGAAAACAAACAAAATGACGAAAACTAAAATTGAAATAACATTTTCGTTAACTGAAATAAATAAAAACTCTAATTAAAAGAAAAAAACGATAACTAACTGAAACTGTATTGTGAGCTTACAAAACTAACTAAAACGTATAAAAATTATTGATTGAATTCCCTTCGTTTTCGTCTTTGTCAATGTCGGATTGATATGAAATTAATTTATTTCACTCCAGCAGTTTGAGCTGGTGACACCATACAACACTACATAGTCTGTCATGTCTGGTCACTGGTGGTTTCCAGTGGTCTTCTGGTCCCCACTCTACCTGGAACATACAGACTAAAGCTGGGACACAGCAGCACAGTCCTGTCTGGGGTTTACTTTAGTGATACATGGGTCGGGTTTTTTTTTTTTTTTTTTTTTTTGGCGTACCGTGTGTGTGCGTGTGAGTGACAGAGACAGAGTGGAGCTAAAGGACTGAGTCAGACAGGACTAGCATCCAGGTAAAAACTGGAGAGTTTATCACCATGAAAAGGCCTTCCAAGCCCTGAACTGCACAGTTTAGAAGAGGAGAAAAGAGGAGGAGGAAAACTAATCCAATTACAGAGGTATGGAACCTGTTATAGTGTTAAGAAACGTTTGATGGTACTAGCTACAGCTAGCTGAACTGAACTGAAGCAAAGTTGGCTAATAATGGAACTGGAGATGATTAAGAGATGAGAGATCTGCTAAGGTGTGGTTTACTGATGAGGAACTGGGTTAGATATGTTTATAAGTGGTTTATATATGTTTCTGTCTGCTTTAACTGCTGGTTAGCTGGTTTATATATGTTTCTATCTGCTTTAACTGTTGGCTGCTTTGTGCATCTCCTCTCATGCTTTGCACACAAGCCCGGATTAACCATATGGGCAACTGGGCAATTGCCCAGGGGCCCGCGACCTCTGAAGGGCCCTGGGTAGCTCGGGCATAACGAAAATATCTGGTTATCTTTTGCATATAAATGAAACTGTCCGCTGCCCGGAGCCATTGCACTGCACACAAACCCTGCTCCTGCTGTCTGTGACCGTGAGCTGAGACCCTCTCCTCATTGGTCAGTCCAAAAAGCGAATCAGCGGTGACGCAAATCAACGTGCGTGCACTGAGCGGGATGTGAGACGTCAAGAACTACGCGACATACGCGAATCAAACATTGCAAACATGGAGAAGCAGCTAAGTGGGAAGTTTAGTATTGGTCAGATAAGTATTTCTTTGAGAGAAATTGACGGTTTTCCAGATGTTTATATCAGTGGCGATTTCTCATAGACTGCAAGGGAAGCCCGGCTTCCCCTAAAATGATGAAAATTAAATGGTTAAATATGTACGGTTGTGTTGACATTTTATTGACTACAAATGTGTTAAAACACGTTCATCTCAAAGATGAGTTCGTTCAAATCAGCTTTATCACAAACCAACGGACGCGATGTTGGTCACTTCTCCTCCATTCCCGTGTCTGTTTTCTCCTCCATCTCTGCTCAGTGCATTTGTCCACAGACTGTGTCCGTCTCTGGGCTTCAATGGGACTGAATGGAACAGTTTTTTTCATTGCGTCAAAACTGGACGGTAATTGGATAAATGCCACGATGTTGTCCCGCCCCCGGACACCGGGTGTCTCTGCGGGTGAATGGAGCTGTGGGCGGAGCTCGAACGGGCTATGCCAGAATCCCACGTGCTGATTGGAGGATCGGTCGAAAGGCTGAATCCCGTTTGTTTGACAGCTGTTTTCAGATCTACTCCTTCACTGACACAGTTCAGTTTAGTAACATCGCGCATTCTGCTGGGAAATCAAGAGAGAAAGTACTACGAAATTACTCGTTCATTTTTTGCACTGTAAATAAAACACACTCATTGGACTTCCTTGTTTCAATTTAACATAGTTTCAGCGTTTTCTTGTTTCATTTACATAATTTAATCATTTCTTGTTCGAGTTTAATATCGTTTTGTAGATAGTTAAATCAGTCAGACTGTCGGCTAGGTCGGAGTGAAAGGAGCATCTGTAGTTTAAAAAGGCTGAAGTCTGACACCCACAACACAATGAGCCAAGGCAATCTAAGCAGCCTAGGTCTGCTGGATACTGAGAGGACACTGGTCCAGTCCCTGAAAAAGACGCCTACTTGGTACGATAAGGTTACTGAGCATTTTCTTAACTCTTTTTTTTTTTTTTTTTTTTTTTTAATGTAAGCCGACAGTGAGCTTCCCCTGTCTAAAAGACGAGCAGCCGGCACTGGTTTATAGTATTTAGTATATGTAGTATTTAGTATTAAAATGTTTAACCCTTGCCTTGACATGCCTTGAATTGTGATGTGTTTTCTGTTTAAAAGTTAAACTGGGACCAAAATGTTTATTTTAGCAGATTATACTGCATTATATTTATTTTTTCCTTGTGGTGGCTCCATGAAAATGTTGAGATATGTTTATTGTTGAGAGAAAGCAGATTTCAAGATGTTTACATTGCACTTACTTTAACTCTCTTGTTGAATTCTGAGGTGACAAGGGGATTTCTGTTTAAAATTCATCTCTGATTCTATCAGATTATGTTTGTGTTTTGTCTGTGGGCTTTTTCTGACAATTCAATACATTTGTGTTGGCAAAAACTGTTCTTAAATAAATACTGGATACTTTGGAAATGGTTTATTTATTTTTTGTGAAAATGGAGGACACTTCCCTCTCTTTCTAATGTAGTGGATCAATTTTAGACAATACTGATGATGTGTTTTGTTTTCATATCATCATATGCAAGTGAGTGGCCTTGACAAGAGGCTATAGTAGTGCACTTATAGTTCTACGAGCATTTACACATTTGTACATCAAAATGCAATTGATAATAGTTAGATATTGGAGTATGGGGTATGTTTACATATATTCCTGGAATTTATTCTGTATTTTGCCAGATTATAGGGATCCTGGGGTTGTGATGATGGGGCCCTTGAATATTGTTGCCCAGGGTACAATGAAGTGTTAATCTGGCCCTGTTTGCACATCTTCGCATTGTTTCACGTAAGTGACGTTGTGTATGGATTGCACCCCACCTCAACCTGCTATAGGGAATTTATACATTGTACGGTACATTGTGTCTCTGCTCAGTCCATGAGCCGCCCTAACCCGACCCCCAAATAAAGTGTCCAGGGTAACCCATATCCGCGCCTCACTAATTTCTTTGAATAGGATGATGAGGAAGATAAAATATATGAAATAATTAAAACTAATACTAAAACTAAACTAAACTAAAACTAAGCATTCAGAAAAAAACGATAACTAATAAAAACTAACAAACCTGCTCTAAAAACTAATTAAAACTAACTGAATAAGAGAAAAAAAAGTCAAAACTAATTAAAACTAAACTATAATTAAAAATCCAAAACTATTATAACCTTGCTTTCAAGTTAGTTAATTATCGAGTCAGTGAATTGTGTGGCATTGTGGCGTGGAACATAACATTATGCAATTTAAATAATAGTATGATACGACGCCACATAACTGGGAAACTTTGTCTTGTAGCTCCTCAGAGTCAGAAAGCAGATCCAGCAGCAGACAGCAGCCATGAGCCCACAAGTCCAGAGTGGGCAGGTAGGACTGCTCAGAGAGGGAAGAGGATTAGAAGAAACAGGCTCCAATGAAGAGTATGGTGTAGGCCTGTTCAGTATGAAAGGTATCTGAGATGATTCTGCACTACATGAATGAAACTGACACCAAGGCTTTGAAAACAGAAGGTTTGTGCTGAGAATTCTGAGCATTTAAACTGTGCTTTAGTGTCAGAAGCAGAGCCAGGAGCCAGTAGTGATGAGGGGATTGTTCCTGTCAGGATGGAAGGAGAAGGTGAGCTGTTGGAACAGACTGTGTCAACAAGCAGTAGTTCCACTAAAACCACTGTCTAGACCCAAACCATAGTCCTGACCTATTTTAATTTTTATTATTAAAAGTGAGACAGTAAATACACAAAGCCCACAACTGAAAGGCAATAGTATAAAGTAATATCAAATAAGCCTGCATATTCTGCCAATGCAAATATCTTAATTAGTTAAGTAAGTCCAAATGTCTGTAGATCTTATTTTTTATTGTGATCCAGGTGCAGGTGAGTCTAGGGAAACTGGAGGAAGTGTGAAAGGGAGAACAGAGTCTGCTGATGACAGAGGAGCAGCTCAGCAGCACAACCTGAACCACTAATGACACACATGAACAGGAGTCTGCTGTTAGCTTTGATTACTTTGCTCACCCTCAGTCACAGGATATACAGACATTTTTTTCTGATCATCCTCATCAAACCCCTAATATCACTGTACCAAAAGTTTTCAATAGCAACGATGGAACAAACCGCAAGTAAGTTGTAATGGAAATCTTTTGTTGCAGAGGATACAAAAATAATAGTTATTAGAAAAAGCAGCAAGCTTTATTTTTTTTTAAATTATTTTTTTATTCAATATTTTTATATATTCTTTCATTTCATTTCAAACATTTTAAAGGTTTGAAAAATGTTAACACTTATAAGAACAAAAATATAGATTCTGTTGTTGTGTTGTGAGGAATAATAATGTTGGAGATGTGGATGTGCACTCACTGTTGAAATAAATCCACATTGTGAAGCAACCTTTACTTGCACTGAATTGGAAATATTTTAGAAAATACACTGAATTAGAAGGCTTTGCAGAACAGTGTGTAGACCTAACATGTAAGGTTAGAATTCCATGATTTTAATCATAATCGGTCGTGATCTAAAGTGGGCCAGTCTGAGGTATGAAACTCCAGGGCTGAAAATGAGTCTCAGTCCGGCCCTGGTGTCCACCGTCCACTGAAGCCACACACTCCACACTCTGAATCCAGGCAGCCTGCAATGATTTTGGAAGTCCACCAGATGTCCCCATTAAGCCACACACCAACACAGTGTCCACACAGTGTCCACACACTCAGGGGAATGGGCCACACACCTCATGAGGCCTCATTTGTCCATCACTAACGCTGAGCCGTCCACAGTGTATCCTCCTTCCACCACTGGTAGCCCCAGTGGAAAAGCTCCGGCACCTCACAAGTGGTTCAGAAAATGGATGAATGGATATTTAGCAGAAATAATTCCACATCTATCCACTACCCTTTACTGAAATCATCCAAACATTTGCACTTTGACGACAGTTCAACAGGTTTGGCTGTAAAATGATTGGATTTCTAAGTCAGTTTAGTCAACACAGATAATTCTATCAAAATGAACGTTTGCTGTTAGTTATCCAGGTTTTTGAAAACTAAGACCAAACTGAAGTTACAGTGAAACTGTGTTGAAAACTTCAGAAGGTCTCTGTACTGAAACAGTGGGCTCTGTTCCATGCTGAGTCAGCCCAAAAGTGTCCAGAGTGTTCTTCAGGTCTGGAGTCCCTTTGTTCTGAACAATGTCAACATGGATGTTAAAATCAACAACAATAATTCTACAGTCAAAACCAACACAGATCATAGACAGCAGTTCACGAAAATCATCGTAAAAGTCTGCACAGTATTTTTTTTTTGGGGGGGGTCATGAATATTAAAAGCATGCCTCTGGACGATGCCTTCAGCTGTACAGCCACATATTCAAAAGAAGGGAAACTTCCCACAGATAGCTGCTGACACTGATATGATTCTGTGAGTAAGACTGCACCTCCCCCTCCTCTTCTGTTTATTCTAGGCTCACTGATAAAACTGAAGGGGGGTGGGGGGTGGGCAGGGGCGGACCTACTAGGGTGGCATAGGGGGGCAAATTCCACCTTAAAACAAAGCCTTGCCACCCTGGCTGCCACCCAGCTGGCAACTCGGAAATCAAGAAACAGTTCTAACAAATCGGACATTTGTGAGTACAAAGCTCTGATGTCTGAGTTCATTGAATGCAGCACGAGGTGACGACAGCTCCTAGAGCTTTGATTTGAACCCGAGTGGCGCGAAGTGAGGACGGAGCGCCAAGAACAGAAGGCAGCAGTACGAAAGGACAAAGGGAACAACTCATTTACTACATCAGATTTCTTCTTATCCCGGTACTGGAACAAAATTCCAATATTCCGGCTTCATAGTCGCCGACCGTAGCGTTGGAAAAACCTCAGTCCTGTTCACCCACGTTGGGAAGATAAAAGCCTGGGGTCAGTCTATATCGAACAATAGAATACACAAACTTATGGGTATCATGTCCCTCCCAGAAACAAGCATGCCTCTCAAAATAAAGTCTAAAATGTATACTATCACCTGTAATGTTCATATTTTTCCACAGACATCCCATTTCAAAAACCATATGAGCCGTACGCTGGGGTCACACAGGCCAAATTTCACGTCGGTTCCGTTGATAATGGCTGTAGCCGAATTTCTGATCACGATATTCAGCGAGGGGTGCTGAAATGAGTTACTGAAATTTTACCTTTATGCAAATCATAATCACCAAATAACCAATCTGTTCAGTTTATGTTTATGTGTTTATGTTTACGCATTTGGCAGACGCTTTTTTCCAAAGCGACTTACAGGGGAAAACCAATTAAATCACTCAATCAATCAAATTTTATTTATATAGCGCCAGATCACAAAAAAGTTATCTCTTTACATTTTATATACAGAGTTGGTCAAAACCAGACTCTAAGTCAATTCTACAGAAACCCAACAGAATCCTCCAGGAGCAAACACTTGTGACTGGTGACAGTGGAGAGGAAAAACTTCCCTTTAACAGGCAGAAACCTCGAGCAGACCCAGACTCCTGGAGGATGGCCGTCTGCCTTGACCAGTTGGGGTTAAAGAGAGAGAGTAGAGAAGGGGAAAAAGAGAGAGCGATAGAGATAGGGACTGGGGGAGAGGGGGAGAAGGGGGGAGTAGGGGGAGACACATGGAGGCGGTTGAGGATAAGTGAGTGGTGATGATGAGGGCAGGGAAGAGGCCGGACCACCGCAGCAGGTCCAGAGATAATCGTGAAAGAATCTGTGGTTGTCCTGGGAAAAACCTTATTAGAATATTTAAAATGGAATGTCTGACAGTGCTAGGACAGGAGGTGCTCTCGGAAGAGCTGGGTCTTCAGGAGCTTCTTGAAGATAGGCAGGGATGACTCTGTTCTTGTAGCACTTGGTAGAGCGTTCCACCAACGTGGAACGACCCATGAAAAGAGCCTGGATTGTCTTGTACAAGGTCTGGGGACCACCAGACTACGTTCCCCAGACGAGCGGAGTGGTCGTGGGGCAACATAAGCTTTTATTAGTGCACCTAAGTAGACAGGAGCAGACCCACGGAGAATTTTGTAGGCTAGGATTAAAGATTTGAATTTGATGCGGGCAGCTATGGGTAGCCAGTGTAACTCAATGAGTAAGGGGGTGACATGTGCCCTTTTAGGCTGATTGAAGACCAGACGCGCTGCTGCATTCTGGACCATCTGTAGTGGTTTGACAACACAAGCTGGGAGGCCCGTTAGAAGAGCATTGCAGTAGTCAAGACGGGAGATAACCATAGTCTGCACCAGGAGCTGGGTGGCCTGTTCGGTTAGGTATGGCCTGATCTTTCTTAGGTTGAACAGAGTGAAACGGCATGATCGGGTGACAGAGGCAACGTGATCCGTGAAGGTCAACTGATTATCAATCATGACTCCCAAGTTACGTACTACACTGGTAGGAGCCAGAGGTATGGAGTCAATAGTGATGGAGATGTCCAGCTGTATGGTTGGCTTAGCTGGGAAGACCAGCAGTTCAGTTTTGGACAGGTTCAGCTGAAGGTGATGGGCTTTCATCCATGCAGATATGTCAGAGAGACAATCTGAGATCCGCACTGAGACTGTGGAGTCATCAGGTGGGAATGACAGATAGAGCTGGGTATCATCAGCATAGCAATGATATGAGAAGCCGTGTGAGTGGATGATCTGACCGAGTGAGGTGGTGTATATGGCAAAAAGGAGGGGGCCCAACACAGAGCCTTGGGGGACCCCCGTGGTGAGGCGGTGAACTGCTGATGTGTGCCCTAGCCAGGACACACTGAAGGACCGACCAGTAAGGTAAGATTGAAACCAGGAGTGGGCGTGGCCTGTGATGCCCATGTTCCAGAGTATGGATAACAGGATATCATGATTGACAGTGTCAAATGCTGCTGATAAGTCCAGTAGAATGAGTACTGAAGACTTGGCTGCTGCTCTAGCCTCTTTCAAGGCTTCTGTCACAGACAACAGAGCCGTTTCAGTGGAGTGGCCGATTTTGAAGCCAGATTGGTTGATGTCCAGGAGGTTATTTTGGGAGAGGAATTCTGTGACCTGTTTGAAAACAGCCCTTTCGATGATCTTAGAAAGGTATGGGAGGAGTGAGACTGGTCGATAATTCTCCACTTGAGTGGGGGTGAGGGAAGGTTTTTTGAGTAGTGGTGTTACCTGCGCTTGTTTAAATACTGTAGGAAATGTTCCTGAAGTCAGTGAAGCATTAATCACATGTGTGATTGGTGCTGTGATAGTAGGGGCAACAGACTGTAAGAGGTTGGATGGAATAGGGTCCAACAGGCATGTTGTAGGACGGCTAGAGGAAAGGAGTTTAGACACCTCGTTCTCTGTGAGGGGAGTAAATGAGGGGAATGACGCAGTTGGGCTTTTATCAGTTGAGTTAGTAGTAGCCATAGTCAGGGGAGAGGAAGCAGTGTGTGATGATGATGATGTTGAAGAAGGAGGCGTGCAGTCTATGGGTGGATCAGTGAACTGACTGCTGATAGTAGACACTTTATTTGTGAAAAATGAAGCAAAATTGTCTGCTGTCAGATTATGTGATCAGATCAGTTTATGGTGCTAACGTAAGCAAATAAGTCAACTGAATTTATTTAGAAAAGATGGCGGTGCTCAGGAAATTGGACTGACTGTGTGTGGAGATCATATCTGATTAAAGCCATGACAGAAAAGAGATGATCAAGTATAGCTGTACTCAGCAGTGAATCAAAACGCACTAAAGCTTTGGATCTGGACACATTTGTAAAGCGTTTCACTGAGCAACACGGAAATGGTGGAATTCAGCTGTTGTAGGTGTGACAACTTTGTTATTTTCAGTGGTCTGCCTTTAATCGGCTAAAATGATGACATTTATGAGAATGTCTAAGAAATACTGTTTTGGTTTTGTTTGGGAAAAAAATGGATGCAAGCCTTTAAGGGGCTAAAATGTAAGTATAAGAAATGTACAGCTTTGTTTTTTGTTTAAAAAATGTACGTAATTATTTCAACTACGAAGGAATGAGCAGGGAGAACATGTTGTGAGTAAAGATGAAACGTAATGATCAGTAACTTGTTGGAGTTCACATGTATTTCCACACAATGCATTTATGGACACTGTCATACAGTTCTGTCCAGAGATCTTCTCAGGTACTTTTTTATTCAATAGTGTGTTTTGGACCAGCGCGGTCTCAGATGCTACACCCCTGAAAATTTCCTGCCCCTCCCTTGCCACCCCAGGAATATTTTTCTAGATCCGCCCTTGGCTCAGAGTCAAAGGATTCAAAGGAGTTTTATTTGTCATTCCATCACAAAGAAGAGAACGAAACTGGTTTCTGAGGACCTGTATTTGTCATATCAGTAAATAAATAACTAATAAATAAATGAATACATTAACCTGTTTAACCCTGACCATATTTTCAGGTAAAAACCCCTAAACAGACAAACCCAAAGTAAATGAAGAAGGACTTCACAATAATAAGGTTCATGTGGATGTTCTTGGTGTCTGTGGACGTTTACAGACCTCACAGAATCTATTCCCATTGTCTAAAATATTGGATCTATTACTATGTCTGAGTAAACTGGAACAAACTAAAAGACAAATTGGAATTTTTTATCCTCGCCTGTTTTTTTTTCGGCTGGATTGACGATGATATGCAGAAATTAACTGTTTGTGTTGGAGATTTTTAATAGCGTATATTTCACCTCACAAAGATTAAAAATCATGTTTGAACATTAAAGTTTGCACTAAAATACACTTTTGATGTACTTTTATTAACATTAGGGTCTAAACTTTGAGCAAAAGTTGAACAAAAACATTCATTGTCCTGATTTATTATATTTTTATAGTAGATGAATATGTATGTGTGTGTGTGTGTGTGTATGTATGTATGTATGTGTGTGTGTGTGTGTGTGTGTGTGTGTGTGTGTGCAGGTATATAACTCCATGGATAGTGTGTGTGAATAACTGTGTTCCAGTCCCAGTTCATCTGTTGTTCTAATCTGACCTAAACTTCACTCTCCTTCGTTCTAAATCACTCAAACTCTAACACTAGTCTAACTCCTCCTCTCAAAAACCCACAACCTTCTGATGGATTGTGTCCATTTTTAAGCATTTGGACTTTGACAACCCGCCCTTCATTCAAAGCTGCAGTGACACGTCACCGATACGCGTGTGACGTAACGAAGCTTCATTTGCGGAGTCACGTGATTTTTCGCCTGGTGACGCGAGGCTTCGAACCCTCTTCTCGCGATACTTCAGCTGTGAAACCCCGACACGGAGTCGAGCGTCTGCTTCGAGCGAAACATCAGGAGTTTGAAGCGTGTTTGGAAGCTTCAGTGTCTGCGGTAACATCACTCCACACAACCGTTGTGTCACTGCTGTATGTGTTGTTGTGTCAGTTGTGTTTTTGAGCAGTGGGGTTGACCACTGAAAGGACTGACTTTAGGACTTTGAAAACTTCCATTTTGGGGGAAGGTTTGGTGTTAGCATGGGTAGGCTACTTCCGGGACTGGTGCTATCTTTAGCAGTTCATTCATTCTGGAATTGTTCTGGACTCGGAAGGAGACACAACTGAGCATTTTCAGTTGGACTATTCTAGGACTGAGGTCCAAGCAGAAAACAGTGTTTATCTGTGAACACTGTGTGTCTGCCAAGCTCTGCTCTGACAACACACACAATAATAATAATTGTTTTTGTGCATGCGCGGGTGAGTGCCGGCTGCAAGTCGCAATGCTCTTCCAACTTCTCCACTTTTTCTGCACTTTTATTGTTATTTGCTGCAATTTTGACAATCCTACAACAAATATCATTTTCATAAGAGATACATCGCTGACCACTGCAGACTTTGCTCTGGACTGTTTTTCATTTTGGTTGTTTATTGCCATTTTCGCTACCGGCATGTGTGTTGGTCCGCGTCCTTGGCGCGTCTACACAAAGGAACAGCTGATCGCCCTCCGGGGTGCGGTGGTGATGCCGCGCGACAGGCACGAGATTCCTGCGGAGGTGCTCAAAAGGACCAACAGAGGAGTTCGGGCGGGACGAAAACTCCGTGAAAAGAAGCGCTGCTTCAGGCCGGCGGTCCCCTCTGTTATCGTGGGGAATGTGCGCTCTTTGCCTAAGAACATCGATGAGCTGGCGGCGCTCGCACGGTACCGGAGGGAGTACAGGGATGCGAGCGTCATGATTTTCATGGAGTCGTGGTTAACCCCGAACATCCCGGACTCTTCTGTCGTCATGAACCACTTTCACTTGGTGCGCGCGGACAGAACGGCGGAGAGCGGTAAGAAGAGAGGAGGAGGGCTGGCTGTGTTTGTGAATGAGAAGTGGTGCAAACCCGGACACATCACGGTAAAGGAGCAGATGTGCAACAGGGACATTGAGCTGTTAGCTGTTAGCATGAGGCCATACTACCTGCCACGGGAATTCACATAGGCTATTGTGTTAGCAGTGTATGTTCCCCCACATGCTAACGCTGACACTGCCTGCGACACGCTGCTCTCATGCACCAGCAGGCTGCAGACACAGCACCCACAAGCCCTCATCCTCATTTCTGGAGACTTCAACCATGCTCTTCCCTCCTCTGTGCTGCCCACCTTCACCCAGTATGTCACCTGCCCCACAAGAAACAACAGAACTCTGGACTTGTTCTTTTGCAACACCAAAGATGCCTATACTGCTTCAGTGTTTCCTCCTCTGGGCAACGGGGATCACAACATCATCCACCTGCGCCCTGTGTACTCACCCCTGGTACACAGAGAGCCAGTTGTGACCCGGGTGGTGAGGAAATGGGGTGAAAGCAGTGCAGAGGCTCTGAGGGACTGTTTTGGAACCACGGTGTGGCCGGTGCTCTGTGCTCCCCATGGTGAGGACATCAATGCCATGACAGAGTGCATCTCTGGCTACATAAACTTCTGTTATGAGAACACTGTACCTGCCCAGACGGTGCGGTGTTTCTCCAACAACAAGCCATGGATTAACCCTGACATCAAGGCTCTGCTGAGGGAGAAGAAGAGAGCCTTCAGGTCAGGGGACAGGGAGGAGCTGAAGGCTGCACAGAAGAGGCTCAGGAGGAACATCCGGGAGGCCAAAGATGCCTACAGGAGGAAGATGGAGCAGCAGCTGCAGCAGAATAACATTCGGGAGGTGTGGAGAAGCCTAAGCACAGTCTCTGGCTTCAAAGCGTCTCCTGTACAGACAGAGGGAGACACTCGTTGGGTGAATGATTTGAACTCGCATTTTCTGAGATTTGATCTGTCACCCACCCCTCCCCCCATGCAGCCTGCCAGCCTTCAACTCAGGTCAGGACAATGGCCCAACCCTGCGCCTCTTCACACCTCTGTGATGGCCCATCAGCTCCCACACGGACTCACCCTCCCCACTCCATCCCCCGACACACTGCTGACATCATCACCACCAACACCTCTGCCCCCCTGCACAGAGCCAAGCCCACCTCTCTCCTTCAGTGCAGTCCAGGTGAGGAGAGAGCTGAAGAAGATCAGGCCCAGGAAAGCAGCTGGACCGGACGGCATCAGCTCCAGGCTCCTTAGGTCCTGTGCAAACGAACTGTGCGGGATCATGGAGCATGTCTTCAACCTGAGCCTGAGGCTGCGGGTGGTACCACAGCTCTGGAAGACCTCCTGCGTGGTACCAGTGCCCAAGACACCGTGCGCTATAGACCTCAGCAGCTTCAGGCCAGTGGCTCTCACGTCCCACCTCATGAAGACACTGGAGAGACTCATCCTGGGACACCTCCGCTCTGCTGTGGGCCCAGCGATGGACCCACTGCAGTTCGCGTACCGTTCTGGCATTGGAGTGGAGGACGCCATCATCCACCTGCTTCACCGCTCTCTCACTCATCTGGAGAAACCTGGCGGCGCTGTGAGGATTCTATTCTTTGATTTCTCCAGCGCGTTTAACACCATCCAGCCGGGGCTCCTGAGGGTGAAGCTGGAGAATGCTGGGGTGGACTACAACCTGACTGACTGGATCCTGGACTATCTCACAAACAGGCCCCAGTTTGTGAGAGTCCGTGACTGTGTGTCTGAAGTCCGGACCTGCAGTGTGGGGGCGCCTCAGGGCACGGTGCTCGCGCCCTTCCTCTTCACCCTCTACACTGCTGACTTCAGACACAACACGGACAGCTGTGTCCTTCAGAAGTTCTCTGATGACTCTGCCATCATCGGACTCATCACGGACGACGATGACGCAGAGTACAGAGGACTAACGCAGGACTTTGTAGACTGGTGTCAGCAGAACTATCTTCTCCTCAACGCCAGGAAGACCAAGGAGATGGTGGTGGACTTCCGTCGACGCCACTCTACTCCACCCGCACCAGTGAACATCCAGGGAAGGGACATTGAGAGAGTGGACTCATACAAGTACTTGGGTGTTCATCTGAACAATAAGCTGGACTGGACTCACAACACAGACACAGTACAAAAGGGGCCAGAGTCGTCTCTACCTCCTGAGGAGGCTTAGGTCTTTTGGAGTGAGAGGGCCACTCCTGAGGACCTTCTATGACTCTGTGGTGGCATCAGTGGTACTGTACGGTGTGGTCTGCTGGAGCAGCAGCATCACAGAGAGGGAGAGGAAGAAGCTGGACAAGATCATCAGGAAATCCAGCTCAGTCCTGGGCTGTTCTCTGGACTATGTTCGGGAGGTGGGGGACAGGAGGGTCCTGGCCAAACTCAGGTCAATGCTGGACCATGAGTCCCACCCCCTGCAGGAGACTCTGTCAGCTCTGGAGAGCAGCTTCAGTGACAGACTGATCCACCCTTGCTGTGTGAAAGAGAGGTTTCGCAGATCTTTCCTTCCTGCTGCTGTTAGACTCTACAATGAACACTTTTAACCTGGTGCAATAATCCCATTTGCAATACACAAAACAGACACTTTTATTTATTTGTATCCATATTGTACATACTTTTAATGCATGCAATTCTTTATTTATTTTTTTTTAAAACCTTCTGTGTGAACTTTTTCTGCACTGTCCTATAATGAGTGTTGCAACACTGGAATTTCCCCATTGTGGGACAAATAAAGGATTTCTTATCTTATCTTATCTTAATAAGGCATTCACCAGCGGATAGCACAGCGGCTAACAGCATGCTAGCGTTAGCACGGACGACAAACTCATTCCAAAGTCAACATTTTCAAACTCAAACTCAACAGTATCCTTATAGGATGAGTGGGATCTGACAAACGCCAAGTGACACAAGTTTGTCTGCCTTGAACTCATGAATAAGAACTTTGAATGAATGTGTTCCGACGGCGTTCCACTCAATGTAGGAACATCAGCCCCTCCAGAACCCGGAGGTAGGAGCAGATTTCATCCAGCATTTTATACAAGCGGAGTTTATGGAAGTGTCCAACTGTGTTTATATAGAAGGATCTGTCCAACTGTGTTTATATAGAAGGATCTGTTTAACTGTGTTTATATAGAAGGATCTGTTTAACTGTGTTTATATAGAAGGATCTGTTTAACTGTGTTTATATAGAAGGATCTGTTTAACTGTGTTTATATAGAAGGATCTGTCCAACTGTGTTTATATAGAAGGATCTGTTTAACTGTGTTTATATAGAAGGATCTGTTGAACTCTGGACACCAGCTGTGTTCTGATGATGATTCCGAGCTGTGACAGAGTTCGTCAGATCAGAAAAACACAGTTGTTTTTATCGATGTTGAGTCTTTGTTCCAGAAACTCATTCCAAGGACATATATCATTTACAGTTTTCAAATGTGTTTGTTTGGCTTTTGGTGATATGGGTAGAGTAAGGTGTCTGCTTCTGATCCTGACTAGAATCTCTGTAGGATAATCTTTGGACTGATTTGTCCTTTTGAATGATGAAGGGAAGAGATTAGACATGAGGGCACCATGGAGGATTTAGTTAGAGTGTGTGTGTGTGTGTGTGTATGTGTGTGTGTGTGTGTGTGTGTGTGTGTGCGTGTGTGTGTGTGTGTGTGCGTGTGTGTGTATGTGTGTGTGTGTGTGTGTGTGTGTGTTAGTTGTGGGCTGACACTCAGGTTTTCAAATGTGAACATTCTCAGTATTTGAAATCAACATGATTCCTTCATTTTGGGTGAATTCAGGGCCCTTTTCTGATTCCTTGGAACAGAATTCTTCCATACAGCTCCTTTAACTCTTAGAACTCTATTTGAGTTCTGACAGATCAGATCTGTTTCAGTCGACTTTGGGAAGTCAGCAAAGTAGGATGTGTGTGTGAAACAGGTGACCAGTTCCTGGACTCCAGCCACTGCTGTTTACATTAGCAGCAGGGGTTTGGGCACCAAAGGGATTTGTGATGTCACACTAGTCATCAACGCAATAAGAAGAAGAAGAATGATCATAGAAAACATTTGACAGACAATAGGGCCTTTGCAGCCAATTCTCAGCCCTTGGGCCCTAATAATACATTGAACTGGTCTGACTTTACTTTCAGTGACCAAACCAAACAAGTTTTTGCAGAGTTTTGTGATTCTGTGACTATTTAAAGAATCTGCCAACACTGGAGAGAACCTGACAGTTTTCATCTTCAGTTTGTCTGTTTTTATTTGCTTTTTCTGGTCTCATACAGGAAACACATCTCTTAAGGAGAACCCATCAAATATTGGTTGTTTTGAAAATGTCCTGTCGATGACCTAACGAGTTAATTTTGTCGATCTGCTTAATCTGGTCCTGAACAGATGTGTTTGTTCTGTTACATTCCATTGCATTTCAGTGACCACCTCTTCTTCTTTCTCTTTGTTTTGATGTAGAAAGAAGCCGAAGGTGGATTTTAAGTGAAACCTAAAAGTTGTATCAGGAGAAGATCACCTGATTCCAGCAAATATGGAAGGAAAACTCACTTGTGAGCAGTGTGGGAAGAGTTACACCCACAAGCATCAGCTTAAAACACACCAACGCATCCACAGTGGAGAAAGACCGTATGAATGTGAGCAGTGTGGGAAGACTTTCACCCAAGCATCTACCCTTAGGACATACCTCCACATCCACAGTGGAGAAAGACCATATTCATGTGAGGAGTGTGGAAAGACTTTCATCAGAAAGGAGGTGCTTAAAATCCACCAACGCATCCACAGTGGACAAAGACCATATGACTGTAAACACTGTGGGAAGACTTTCACCCAGATGAGTAAACTTAAGATACACCTACGCATTCACAGTGGAGAAAGACCATATTACTTTTATGAGTGTGGGAAAACTTTTACCGAGATGAGGGTCCTTAAGACACACCTACACATCCACAGTGGAGAAAGACCATATCACTGTAACCAGTGTGGGAAAACGTACGCCCATATAAATGGGCTTAAGACACACCTACGCATCTACAGAGGAGAAACACACTGAAATAGTCTGAGTGTTACCAATGTGAACAAAGATTCTATTCACACTCTGCTCTCTCCTACCGTCAACACAGATGTGAATCATCATCTGGACCAAACAGTACCTGAGCATCAGGTGACAACAAGAAACGCAATGTCTGAACTAGCAGCACCGACTTCTTCTGACAAGAACATCAAACTTAAAACCCTCCAGATCTGGCTCCATAGAGTCCAGATGTAAGGCACACCTATGCACCCACAGAGGAGAAAAACCAGAACACTGTGATCAGTGTGGGAAGGCTTTCTGAGCCTCCTCTGCATGATGTTCTCACTGTCACCTTCACCACAAGAAGTTGATGTACCCATGTGATAAGTGCACCAAGATCCTCTGGTCGTCCAACTTTTACAAGTGTCACCAACAGACTCATACTGGACACAAACCTTACCAGTGCAGATTTTGTGACAGATCTTTTACTACAGGTTCACAATGTACCAAAGAAGAATGTGCCAAACTTTCCACAAAAGACACAAACTGAACATACTGCTACTTATTGACTTTGTGGACATTGAATCAGTCACTTGTTGTGATTCTGTTGCTGGTTGGGGTTCTCACCTGTTCATTGTTCACAAATGAAACCAGCTACTCCTGTACCAGTTTTCCACAATTGTTCTGTGCAGTTTAAGTTCAATAAAGGCAACACCGCCACAGTTATAAAATGACAGAAAGCAGAGTATTGCAGACTGCCTTTCTTTTTTCCAAATGTTACTTTTTTTATGTGTATCCAACATACTGTGGTGAGATTTTTATACTACTTTTTCCAAAATTACATTTTTATTGCATATAAAGTTTGGGACTTGGAGATTTTAGGCATTTGATCTTTTACCACGAAGATAAATGCATGGACTAGTTTTTCCAGGTCCTGCTGAGACATCAGATCTTTTATCCTTGAGATGTTCTTAAGGTGATAGTAGACAAAGTTTGGATTTTCTCTCGTCATGGCACAAACTATGCCAGGTGTAGTTTCAGAGAGGACCCTGAAGGCCATTGTGTAAAATGAACAGAAGCTTTTTATTTTGTTTGTTTTGATTTTAGAGTAAATAGTGACCAAAACCAGTCACCATCAGAAAATTACAATACTGCTGGCAAGCTAGGGCATTACTGTAGGCTTTGAAGAAGGCCTGAAGTGCTAGGGTTAGGGTTGAAAAGACCAACTGTTCTTCATTTATATAAGCGTACCATGTCTTATTCTGTCAGAAATTTTTTTATCAGCCAGTGTAAGCATACATATTCATTTATAAAGATCCAGTCAGATATCTGCTGCAAACACTCAGTGTTCACTCTTTATTTTTCTGTTCTATTCCTATTGTCTTGGTTGTGTCTGTACCCCTGCTCTCTACCTTGCATTTCAACAGTCATTTTCTATCCACAACTCAATGTCCTGACCGTCTCTTACAGTTTGGGCAGTGACATGACTTCACCTGAAAACAATCAACAGTATACTGTGCTGGACTGTACATCAGTGGTAAATCAACTACAAATAGTGCATGGTGCTTGTAAGACTCAACCCTGTGTGTCTTATAAAGAGTAGAAGTGCTTTTTCTAGATCAGCCTTTTCCTCTGTAGCAGCAGCTCATTGGAATAGTCTGCCCACAAAGACCTGACCTTGTACCAGCTTACAGATGTTTGCACGTCTGACAAACAAGTGGCTCATCAAAACAAACTTGCACTCATTAGTGATGGTTATATTTGAATCTATGTGGTGTATATTTCTGTGCATATGTTTCTTGGAGTGTGTGTTGTATCTTCTGTGTATTTCCTCAATTTATACTTAATACAACATGAATGAACGGGACATAGATCAGCTCGGGAACAGGGAGCAACATGTGCCTGCTTTATTCGTCTACTACTCAACAACGTACCCAGGACAGTGAATAGCGTAATACCTACGCACGACAACAGGTGGCAGTAGTGGCCAATAACCCCAATACGCTCAATACATAACATACTCCTCCCCACTTAGTAAACAAGTTACATCCACAACTTAGAAATGTTGCTGAGAATAAGAGTATAATGGCATTAGTATAAATGACTAAGTATCTCAGTGACAACTAAAATGTATTGCATGTTACCATATAACTGCAACCAATTCCACAAAATCATATAATCACAAACACATATGTTAAGCATATAGCCATGCCACCTCTCATATTAACCTTTCAGTCAGCATAACCAAAATGCAACATTTCACAACATGAATGTCCCAAATGTCCTTTTTTTTTCTTTTTTTTTTTTTTTCTAACTAAGGGAATGAGGTAGACTGCTCAGACCCTGACATTACCCCAGGGATTATTCTGCCCTGTTCTTCAGGGTAAGTCACTAACTACAGATTAAGGCGTTGAGGAGGCCGCCGTTCTCTTAGAGGGTATCGACGGACAGCTCTGCCATCCGGCAGAGCCACTGTGGCTGTCCCTGGAACAGACGTCATGGAGGATGGTGGTGACAGTTCAGACTCTTGGAGAGTTGAAGAAGCAGATGCAGTAGATTCAGGCTCTCTGGCACACGGTCGGTCCGGAATGAGTGTGGGTTGGGCTGAACTGGTCTGCTCTACTGGCTTAGCACGACCTGGTGATGTTTCCACAGGCGATGTAGCTCCAGGAAGCAGCTGATCAGCATGTCTCCTCCACACAATGTCTGTGGAGGTCTTAACCGTATATGACACTGGGCCTGTTTGTGCTATGACTGTAGCAGGAATCCATTTTGGACCGTTGCTATAGTTACGAGCCAGTACTGGATGACCTGGGTGGAAAATCCTGTCTTTACTACTTCAACTGCGTCTCTCAACTTGAGCCTGCTCTCCCCGAGAGACAACGTCTTTGGTCTTCGGCGGTTTCACAAGATCAAGGTTGGTGCGAAGCTGTCTCTTCATGAGAAGCTCTGCTGGAGCAACCCTTGTGGTTGAGTGAGGGATGTTTCTGTAGGACAGCAGGAACCTGTTCAGTCGCTGGTGGAGGGAGCCTTGTCCCTGTGAAGCTTTCAAAGAGTGTTTCATGCTCTGGACAAATCTCTCCGCTGCTCCATTGGTGGATGGGTGGTATGGGGCAGAGCGGATGTGTTGTACTCCATTGATCTCAAGGAATCTCTCAAATTCTTGTGAGATAAACTGAGGTCCATTATCACTCATGAGTTGTTCAGGAAAACCAAATCGACTGAACATTTCACCAAGTTTCTCGATGGTTTTCTCTGTCGTTGTAGATCTCATTATGGACACCTCTGGCCATTAACTATGAGCATCCACTGCTATCAGAAACATCCTTTCTTCAAAAGGACCAGCAAAATCCACATGGACACGTTGCCAGGGTTCCGCTGGCCAATCCCATGGATGGAGAGGGGCTGGTTGTGGCATGCGGCTGATTTGCATGCACGATGAACATGTTCTAACTGTCTCTTCAATCTGTGCGTCAAGTCCCGGCCACCAAATGTAGCTTCTGGCTAACTCTTTCATGCGAACCATGCCACTGTGGCCAGTGTGTAGCTGCTGTAGCAGTCGTTTTTGCAAAACTGGTGGAATAATCACTCTGCGTCCCCATAAGAGGCATCCTCCCTGCACAGACAGTTCATTTCGTCTGGCCATGTAAGGTTTCAGTTCAGGGAGATCTCCACGCTCTCCTTTAACAACTACGTCCAACAGCTTTGATAGCACTGGATCATTTCTGGTGTGGCGTTTCACTTGAGCTGAGGTGACAGGTGCGTCCTCCACCTGTAGATGTCAGCCTGCTGTGATCCAACATGACTTTCTGGTAGGGGTAGCCTAGACAGGCCATCTGCGTTTGCGTGCTGCTCCGACCTTCGACATTTGATGTCATAGGAGTGAGCTGACAACATCAAGGCCCACCTCTGCATCCGACTGGCTGCCAGTGGTGGAATTCCAGTGTGTGGCCCAAAGATTGTAGTGAGGGGGTGGTGGTCGGTCAGAAGAATGGATTTCTTCCCAAAAAGATACTGGTGAAACTTCCGGACACCAAACACAATTCCCAGTGCTTCTCGTTCAATTTGTGCATATTTGCTCTCTGCTGCGCTGAGTGTGCGCAAAGCAAATGCAATGGGGCGCTCTCCACCATCAGGCATTATGTGTGAAATAACTGCCCCAACTCCATAAGGGGAAGCATCACAGGCAAGTTGTATGGGTAGAGTTGGATCGAAATGTGTCAAAGCATCAGACTCCAGCATGAAACATCCATAATAGTTGAGCAGTCCCAGATATGATCTTAGTTGACCCACATTTTGGGGGGCCGGTGCATCCACAATCGCTTTAACCTTGGATGGAGCCTTGTGCAAGCCCTTAGAGTCAATCACATGCCCCAAGTATTCCACTGAAGATCAGAAAAACTCACACTTGGATCTGCGCACCCTGAGTCCATATTCTGCCAGGCGCTGCAGCGTGGCATCCAGGTTCTTCAGATGTTCCTCGTCAGTCTTTCCGGTGACCAGGATGTCATCCAGATAACACTGAACGCCCGACAGTCCACTCAGTATCTGGTGCATCGCACGCTGAAAAAGGGCAGGAGCAGAAGTTATGCCAAATGGTAGCCTGCAGTACCTGAAAAGGCCTTTGTGAGTGTTTACTGTTAGTAACTCTCTCGACTTCTCATCCACATTCATCTGCAGGTAGGCTTGGTTCAGGTCAATCTTGCTGAATTTTTGTCCACCAGCTAAACCTGTGAACAGATCATGAATGTGAGGAAGTGGATATTGTTCAGCCTCCAGTATGGGATTTAAGGTCACTTTAAAATCCCCACAGACCCTCACTGAATTGTCTTTTTTCATAACTGGTACAACTGGAGTCGCCCAGTCGCTCTGGCTGACTGGTTCCAGCACACCACTCTTAACCAGGGAGTCCAGCTCTGCTTCCACCTTTGGTCTTATTGCATAAGGAACAGGTCTGGCTTTCAGAAACTTCGGTCTGCTGTCTGGTTTGATGTTCAGTTTGACAGTGATTTCCTTCATGCTTCCCAGTTCCTCCTTGAACACATCAGGATGTTTGTCAGGCACTGTTGTCAGGCCGATATCTCCTCTGCACAGCCTGCGGATTGCAGGCCAGTCCAGTATGACTTCCTCTAGCCAGGAGCGTCCGAGCAGAGATGGAAAGTTCCCTTTGACCACATACAGTGGCAACTTAGCCGATTGACCATTTACCTGGACTGTGACACTGATGACTCCTTTTGTTGGCACTGGCTCACCGGTGTAGGTTCTCAGGATGAGGCTGGATGGTTGTAAAGGAAGGTACTGTAGAGTTTTCTTGTAAACTGCATCCGATACCAGGGAGACTGCTGAGCCTGTGTCAATTTCCATGCGCACTGGCTTTCCATCCAGCAGTGGAGAGACCCAGTATCCCTCTACTCCTCCGGTCACTGACAGCACATACACTGCAGCCTCATCCGATGAGGCGCTGTCCACAGGAGCCTGACTTTGCTGAACATTGTGTACAGAATGTCTTTTCTTGAACTTTTGCTTTGGTGTGGTGTAGCATTGTTTTGTGTTCTTAGTTTGTTGCGGTCCTTTGCTTCTGTATGCACGTTCAATGTGTCCCTTTTTGCCACACTTTTTGCAATTCACATCCTTGCTCCAACACTCTGCAGCAAAATGTCCTGTTTTGTCACAGCGATAACATCTGTGCTGAGCTTTGTGTCCTTCGGTGGAGACCTTGTACACTTTTCCATTCGTGCTAAGCTGATGAGCCTCCTTGCTGGCTAGCTCCATTGACACACTAATCTCGATAGCTTAATCCAGAGTAAGCGCACTTTCAGTTAGCAGACGCTTCTGTGTTGCTTCATTCCTCAGCCCGCATACAAGCCTGTCTCTGATGGTGTCGTTTAACACATCCTTAAATTCACAGTGCTCCGCAAGCTTTTTTAGCGCAGCCACAAACACCGTCACCGACTCCACTTCTTCCTGATTTCTCTTATGAAAGTGAAAACGTTCAGCAATAACCAAGGGTTTAGGTGAGAAGTGGGCAGCTAATATAGCAACTAAGCTGTCGTAGGTTTCATTCCCGGGTTTTTCTGGCTGAACAAGGCAACGTACCAAGTTGAATGTTTTCAGTCCCATCACGGTAAAAAATGTCGACACAACTTTTTCATCTTCAGTGTCATTAGCTTCCACAAAACACTCAAATCGTTCCGTGTAAGAGCTCCACTGCTCTGCATTTTCATCAAACGGACGAATGCTGCTGATAATCCCAGACATTTAGGCTCGTCCATAAGTTACTGTCTTTAGTAGCAGCTCCCGTTAGCTTAACTGTATTCACAAGTCCTTCGTTTATGCAGACATGCACCTTTCGACTTTTCCTGACGGTGAAGCTAGCTCTCCAGCTCGTTAGCCCTCCAACGTCATGGCCAAAATTCCAGCTCAGTCAGTTAATTCCGGAAAACAAACGTGGATGCCATTATCCTCGTCGCCACTTTGTTGTATCTTCTGTGTATTTCCTCAATTTATACTTAATACAACATGAATGAATGGGACATAGATCAGCTCGGGAACAGGGAGCAACATGTGCCTGCTTTATTCGTCTACTACTCAACAACGTACCCAGGACAGTGAATAACGTAATACCTACGCACAACAACGGGTGGCAGTAGTGGCCAATAACCCCAATACGCTCAATACATAACAGTGTGAGTCAGTAGGAGAGAGTAAATGAGACGGTTTTGTGTGGTAAATTGATGTTACACATTTTCTATTTTCATGTATGTATAATAATCTTAGTTGTCTTTTCTCCTCTATACCCTACTTACTGTGTTACAGACACATTTAAATTGAACATCAACCTGTCCAGGGACTACAGATGGACATTATCTTCAGCTATAACCTGGCACCAACAGCTTTCCTTTTGACTGTCTAGGTCACTGTATTGTCATGCACCGTCCCTGTTCAAATAAAAATCATACCATACATTCCCTCTAGGCATTCCTGAGATGTTGCATTCACGAGAATGGGGCGGACAGACAATCCCAGAACATTATGCCTCTGGCCACGCCTATAGAGGGTTGTACAAGTAAGAGAGACTTAAAACACTTGAGGTTACTTTTATACCCAAAGGTAGACTTTATGCAGTGTGTTGTCATCCATTCATTGATGCAACATTACAGCAAAACAACCGAAAGAGACAAACATGATAAACATGATGACTTCAGGTACGTCAACCCAGAAAGGCTGAAAAATGCACTTTATAGACTGCATTCACTCTGCAAACACCATAAAACCAGTGTTACTGTTGATTGTCTTATTTCTCAAAAGGTGTAATATTTTTTAAAAATTGTGTTTTGTTTTTTTTTTTGGAGCGAGCAGTAATTTCCGGGTTGTCTCACAAAAGAACGCGGTTGCCGAATTCCAAAGTAGAATATAGATGTAATCCCCAGGGCACAAAAATCTGTTTTATGTGTTTTTTTTATTGAACGGATATCAACAGTTACAGAAAGGTTTAAACAGCTCAGATAACCTTTGAATGTAAGGAATAAATACAAGAACTAACACACCACTTGGTTTCTTCTGTGGCAGCGTCCTTAGCAACGAGCATAGCAACGGCAGAAAACGCTCCACTGTAACAATTTTATGCTGAGACGTGAAATATTCATCGTAATAACAAACAAACCAAAGATCATTTACAAGAACTGAACCAATATTGTGAAATATCAAAGTATGTTTCTCGTTAGAAATATCACCAAATGCTTTTTTATGTCCAAACTGTCTTGAAATCCTACATTTTCCACTGAGAATGAAAGGAGTGACCGCCATGTTTTTATTTGGAGAAGCCGAGCTGCCAGCGGTCACATGACCCATCTGCAGGCCAATGGAAAAGAACAGGATAAAAAAACGTGAACATTTGACAATTTTCAGGCCCTAATTGTGAAACTGACACATTTTGCACTGTGGATAAACGTAGATATTTCACATTTGGATGTGAGACTGGGTTGTCCAGTCACAAGGAGGAGTCATGCAGTACCTTCTATGACTGAACTCCTTCATCCTTACATTTCCTTGCGTCTGAATCATTCCAGTCACTGTTCCATTAGTGTTGGCGTATCCCACAGCAGTTTTTCCAGTGGACTGTCTCCATGACAACAACCAGTAGCACACGCAAAATCCTCATTTAAATAAGGCGGTCTCCAAGACTTTGTACCTGTTGTCATCTGTGCAGGAAATCTGAGTCGATCACCCGTGACACACAAATCACACATTTTTTAGCATAATAATATCAATAATGAAACAAAAAAGTAAGAAGTGACTAGATAAATATTTTGAGCTCCAACCAAATGGTGCTTCAGTGAGTCTGGAATCAGCTGAGGACAATCGGATTCAGTCTGTAACAGAATTATAACGTGGACAAAACAATGACCTGAAACATGAGAGCAGAGGAACTGAGGGCTTCATTCCTTTTACATTAAGAAGAAAAAAAAACAAAGAAGTGGCAAAACAGTCCTCATATCTCACAGTGAAATAACTTTTTGTTCTGCTTTAATAAGTTCCTTGATCTTTAACTGTTACAGAATAACTTAATAAGCACAGGGTCAAAGGTTAACAGAGGTGGAGGAGGGGTTTCACTGAACCCTCAGTGACTGTCAACACCTTCTGTGACCAACTTTTCAATGATTAAACCTACCAATATGCTTTAAAAGGTAAGGAATAGTGGAGGGTCTCAGCTTTCTAGGGGTACCACATGTGTATTACCTGGGCCCACTGACGATCTGTGGTGAATGTGTTTAAGCATTAGTATCGATTCATTATTATTTCTTCATTTTAGTCAATAAAGGGCTGTAACTTAAGAAAGGTCAGATGCAGATCAGGGGTGTTAAACATAAGGCCTGTGGCCCAAAACCAACCTGCCAAAGGGTCCAGTAAATATAAAATCATGTGGAAGTCTAAAACTAAGTAAAAGTAAAACTTTGTAAACCAGTGGTTCATCACCTTTTTTACTCCTGACTCCATTTTAACATCACACATTTCTGGAGACCCCAGACATTCAAAACAGAGACTTTTTGTTGCTAAAGCTAATTTGTTTTTCTTCATGTAATAGTTTGCTATAATATGCTGCAAATAAATGTTAATGTTAGAGGACATTTAGTCTGTATAATGTCTGTTATTGTGGACAGAGGCAGTAAATCAGGTGTAGATTAAAGGCTCAGGATCTGTCCAGTCAGTCCAGCTGGGATTTACAAGGAGGACAATGAATACTGAACAAACAAGAACTGAAACTATGAATTATGAAAGAGCTGCAGCATCTGAAACTGACCACAATGAACATTTGACACACAAACACAACCACACAAACAGAACCACACAAACACAACCACACAAACACAACCACACAAACAGAACCACACAAACAGAACCACACAAACACAAACACACAAACAGAACCACACAAACAGAACCACACAAACACAACCACACAAACACAAACACACAAACACAACCACACAAACACAACCACACAAACAGAACCACACAAACACAACCACACAAACACAAACACACAAACACAACCACACAAACAGAACCACACAAACAGAACCACACAAACACAACCACACAAACACAAACACACAAACACAACCACACAAACAGAACCACACAAACACAACCACACAAACACAAACACACAAACACAACCACACAAACACAACCACACAAACAGAACCACACAAACACAAACAGAACCACACAAACACACAAACAGAACCACACAAACAGAACCACACAAACACAACCACACAAACACAAACACAACCACACAAACACAACCACACAAACAGAACCACACAAACACAACCACACAAACACAAACACACAAACACAACCACACAAACAGAACCACACAAACACAACCACACAAACAGAACCACACAAACACAACCACACAAACACAAACACACAAACACAACCACACAAACACAACCACACAAACAGAACCACACAAACACACAAACAGAACCACACAAACAGAACCACACAAACACAACCACACAAACACAAACACACAAACACAACCACACAAACACAACCACACAAACAGAACCACACAAACACAACCACACAAACACAAACACACAAACACAACCACACAAACAGAACCACACAAACAGAACCACACAAACACAACCACACAAACACAAACACACAAACACAACCACACAAACAGAACCACACAAACACAACCACACAAACACAAACACACAAACACAACCACACAAACACAACCACACAAACAGAACCACACAAACACAAACAGAACCACACAAACACAAACACACAAACACAACCACACAAACACAACCACACAAACACAACCACACAAACAGAACCACACAACACAACCACACAAACACAAACACACAAACACAACCACACAAACACAACCACACAAACAGAACCACACAAACACAAACAGAACCACACAAACACAAACACACAAACACAACCACACAAACACAACCACACAAACACAACCACACAAACACAAACACACAAACAGAACCACACAAACACAAACACAAACAGAACCACACAAACACAACCACACAAACACAAACACACAAACACAACCACACAAACACAACCACACAAACAGAACCACACAAACACAAACAGAACCACACAAACACAAACACAACCACACAAACACAACCACAGTGCTGCAGTTTCAGACTCACAGTTTGTCTTTTATGTATTATGATTGTCTCTCTCAACTCACCATATATTTTTTATTGGTACGTTTTTATTGTTATTTTTTATCAATTACTATAAATTTCCGGTGACCCCAGTTGAATTCCAGGCGACCCCACGTGGGGTCCCAACTCCAAGGTTGAAAAACACTGTTGTAAAGGCTCTGTCTGGGTTACAATATATTAAATTAATTCAGACAATTCAGAAAATGAATATGCAAAATTGTGGTTCTGAAATAGGCAGAATCTGTGCTGATTGACACTGAATGTCAGAAAACTCAATAACCTCCAGTATTTTACATCATGAGCCACAAAAGGTTTTCTTGGTCTCTGAGTAGAAACACTGGTCTCATGCTATACTGGGTTACACATATTAAGAGTTGTTATATCTCAGTCCATTTATACTCCTTCTAAGGACTATTGTTACTTCTTTTATTTATTCATTTAACCTTTATTTAACCAGGAAAAACCCCTCTGAGATCTTACCTGAGACTCTAACTCACAGTGATGTGTTGACACTTTACAATTAACATCATAAAGTGAGTCCACCACTCAGAAGACATTCATATCCAAAATATGTCCATCATCCAACACAGATAATAAAGTTGAAACAACAAGCCATTTTTTTGCATTCAAACAAAAAAAGGAAGAAAAATACCACTTGTTTAATGCAAATATTAGAAGCATTTTGGCTCTTTATTAGTCTGTATAAAGCTTATTAACTATACTTCTATCTGTCTAGATCTATATCTTGTACATGCATAACTATTAATGAAGCAGCGATGTAAAGAAAAGTGGGACAATGGGACAGAGTTCCCCTAAAACCACATGAGAGACTGCTGAAGTGATCCACAAACTGATGGAACTCATTAAAGGATGCTGTACGTACATTCCTTCAGTACTCATTAAAACAACATCAGCACACCTTTAATTGAACATACTTCTACATTCATGAAAACAACTCATAATTACTTATTGTGTGATGACATTTCCATTATGTATGAACTTACATTTGTTCTTTTATGGTCAGATGTCAGCCATGGTTTAAACAGGAAGTCATCACACCAACCACAACTTCTTCATTCACTGTTCACTCAGTCACTCTCTCAAGATCAGAAACATGGGAATATTCAGGGGTTTTTTTCTGCAAAAATGACCCTCCTATTATTTTGTTGTTAGTTCTTTGCATTTATAATGAAACTTGTCTAAACTATAGTGTGTCTTCACTGTTGTCTTGCCTTTCAGTATTGGTTTAATCACAGACATTAAACTTCTGCCATAACTTTAATGTATTCAAATCCACGTTGTCTACATCTCATCTGCTTTTAAACTATATAAAACCACTTCAACAACCAAACATGACAGTTCATATGTTTGGATCCCCATCAGCACACAGTGATCTCACAACCAAAGAAGCTGTTGTGGACCAAGCAGTCAAAGCACAAAACACAGGTTTAAAGTTCTGGAAAAAGGGATTTATTTCCCGTAAAAAATCTTAACAAAATAGATAACTGAAAAAGGAGTTATAGGGCCCTTAAAAGAGGTCAACAAAATAGAACTCCACTGAAGAAAAATGCTAACATAACTAGACATCAACTCAACTAACAGACCTGCCAGACTGAGACACTGGGGCGACACATGTACTACTAGAGCAAAGCACAGTTCACACACAGGGGGAAAGGAAATAGACAGAAACTAAAACTAACAAAGAAACCCTAATCCCCCCTCTGATGTACACGCTCTGGGTCTGGTCCATGGGAGGGGCTTCAGCAGAAAAGCCTGCTCCGCCCTCAGCCCCACCTTTTGTCTGCAGCAGGAAATGCCCCCCCGCAGCAGGAAACTCAAAGAACAGACAAATTCATTCAAAGCAAAATGACAAACAATGCAAACTAAATGTGCATGTTCCATCTAGTGACAGTGTGTTATCCTAGTGCTAATGAATCAGTTTTAAGCCAAAAAACAATGAGTGTTGTATGTGAACTAAGTGAGTGTGGCTCAACAGGACTCAACCTGTGGTGGTGTTTGTGAGTGTGGCTGCTGCAGCCTTTTGTGTGGCTGTGGGCACGGCCATCACAGAAGCAGAAACAAATGAATATTCAGATACAGTGGTCTATCCCAGAGGTGTCAAACGTATGGCCTGCGGGCCAAAACCGACCCCCCAGATGGTCCAATCCGGCCCGTGGGATGAATTTGTAAAATGCAAAAATTACACTGAAGATATTAACAATCAAGGATGTCAAAATCATTTTAGTTCAGGGCCACATATGACTAGTAAAATAATGGAATAAAAACCTATAAATAAAGACACATCCACAATTTGTCTCTTTGTTTTAGTGCAAAAAATTGCAAAAGTAAAATTACATTACAAAACTGTTGACTTTTATAAACTATCCTTTCACAAAAAATGTAAATAACTTATGGATAACCTGAGATTTCTCAAGAAAAATAAGTGCAATTTTAAGTATATTCTGCTGTTATTTTATGTTTTGTGCCGTTGTGAATCCACTGTGATCTGTCAGTTGTAATGTACATGTGTAAATGATGGGTCACTGTGCTAACTATTAAGTTTATTGTGTTGATTATCAGATTCTTTTTCATTTGTTATATTAATATTTATTTGGTATATTTATTCGTTGGTTATGAAAACAACAGTTTATATGGAAGGAAGGAATGATTTGACATTGATCGACTCTTTAAAAGCCACTAAACCACTTTTCTACATGAGATTTATTCAGAATACGATTTTACTTCAAACTCAACTACATGTAAATTTTGAGAAAAATGGACTTTTTCGGCAAAATATACATCAGTAGAAGCTTTTGGTCAGTGGTGGATGTTTGGGTCTTTATGGGTTAATGTTGTGAAATCTTAATATACAAACATCAGAACACCCCGAAGAAAACTGAGAAAAGAAAAAAAGCTCTGACATGAGACGCAAAAACAAGAGTATTTTTGTTTTAACAGCACTTGCAAAGTATTGTCTTCAAACACACGACCACAGATTGTTCTCACAGATCCAAGGACGATCGTCATTACAGTTCAGGTCATTCCACCGGCTGTAAAGCAACATTTCTGCGCAGTCCTCTCCACTGAACTCCAAAGCATCGTTAGGCTCACCTGTATCCCAGAACCTAGGAACGCAAGAGTAAAGGTAAATCTGTGACTGAGGCCAGTGCACTGTTCTTATTATTTCAACCAGAGGGAAGAACATTTGTTTCCTACGACAGAGTGACTGGAGATCCGTCGACCCATGTCCAGGTTCCCTCCTGTTCACGATCACTCAGACCGATCCAGCACCTCCTGTTGAACCCTGAGATGAAGTCCTGGAAAGTATAGAAATGCACCACTAAGAACCTACACCACCTGATCTGGAACTATAACTGACATGGACCAGTGGTTCATCAGTTATTAACCCATAAAGACCCAAACATCCACTGGTGTCCAAAACCACCTACTGATCTAACCTGTTTAATACCTGATGATCCACTAATCCTATCAATGTGTGTGTGTGGGAGGCTTCGTATCAAGTACCACATTAGCCCTGATTTTCTGATGCAACGAGATGTTCTAAGCACTCCTGTGGAATTTTTTTGAAATTTTCATCCAAACCCCCCCCCCCCACCACCACCACCACGAAAACTACTTTAACTGTGAAAATCTGCTCTTTCAGCTCCTCCACTCTTTGTCCAGTTCAGTGTCTAAATCTGTTCATGATGGGACAGTTCATGGTCCTGTCAGTGCCAGACTGTGTGGACACAGTACTGTGGACTAGGAACAGTCTGATGTCAAGGTCATGGTGGAGGTCAAAGGTCACCAAAATGACTAGTTTTTTCAAAATTTCATCCCATTCTGACATTTGATCAAATCTGTCCTCAGTTCTGTTCCTCTGGTTTCCTGGTGGGACCCCCCAGGGCCTTTAGTCCTTTACAGACACAGTACAGACTAAACATTCAAACATGGACAGAACATTTGAATTTGCCGTCATTAGTGTGGAGGAAACACCAGCACACATTTAGGAGGGAACCACTGACACTTCATTCATTTTCTGAACCTGTTTTATCCTCACTAGGGTCACAGGGGCGGAGCCTATCCCAGACACTTATGGGTGAAGGCGGGGTTTACCTTGGACATGTGACCAGTTCATCACAGACGGAACATACAGAGACAAACACACTGTCACATTCACACCTATGGGGGATTTAGATGAACCCATGAACCTATCAGAGCATGTGTTTGGATGGTGGGAGGAGCCAGAGGACCAGAGAGAACCCACACAGACACAGGAGAACATGCAAACTGCACACAGAAAGGCCCCACCCCCAGGGACTAAAGGCTCCACCCCCATGGACTAAAGGTCCCACCCCCATGGACTAAAGGCCCCACCCCCATGGACTAAAGGCTCCACCCCCATGGACTAAAGGTCCCACCCCCATGCACTAAAGGTCCCACCCCCATGCACTTAAGGTCCCACCCCCATGGACTAAAGGTCCCACCCCCATGCACTAAAGGCCCCACCCCCATGGACTAAAGGTCCCACCCCCATGCACTAAAGGTCCCACCCCCATGGACTAAAGGTCCCACCCCCATGCACTAAAGGCCCCACCCCCATGGACTAAAGGCTCCACCCCCATGGACTAAAGGTCCCACCCCCATGCACTAAAGGCCCCACTCCCATGGGCTAAAGGTCCCACCCCCATGGACTAAAGGCTCCACCCCCATGCACTAAAGGCCCCACCCCCATGGGCTAAAGGTCCCACCCCCATGGACTAAAGGCTCCACCCCCATGGACTAAAGGTCCCACCCCCATGCACTAAAGGCCCCACCCCCATGGGCTAAAGGTCCCACCCCCATGGCCTACAGACTCCACCCCCATGTCCTGGTGTTGAATTGAACCCAGGTCCTTGTGTGTGTGGCTCCAGGTCTGTCCTCTGCACCAACAGGACAGGTTCATGTAAATGTCAGTGCTGTGGAACTGCCGTCTGTTCTGTGTTCATGTCTGTGCAGAATACACAGGAAACAGTTGTGTTGAATGGGTCTGAGTGAATGTCAGTTGTTTGTGGTCAGTAGATGTGTTCTGAGGACAGAACCTGAGCCCAACATTTGGAAGAACCCACATGAACAGATGAGTTCCATCACATATGCATTTGGACCATTTGGGTGACCTTTGACCTCTAATCTGACCTTTGACCTGTAATTGGACCTTGACTCTACACCTTTTGTAGTTCACAGCACTCTGCAGACAGGACATGTGTCACAAAAAAACATTTAGGGTCCAGCATGAGCAGACTGACACACTAGACTTTATCAAAAGTGAAGAAGGTTTGAAAGTTGACAAAAAAAAAACAAACAAACATGTTTTCAGGGTTGAAAAAGTAATTTTTGGGGTGGGGGGGGTTGTTGGGCTTGATTTGAAATTTTTTTTACATTTTTGTATTCCCAAGACATGGGAGCATTAGAAAATCTGAACTAAAGTTGAATCTGAAAATAATCCTGTAATTAGCCCCCCACACACACACACACACACACACACACACTATCATTACATGTAAATAATTGGTGTAAAATAAAGTTTTTCATCTTTTCATGGTCATCAGATATGACCATATTTGGACGTTCAGAGGCTCTGTAGTTACCGTGGAAACACCGTCATCTTCTCCAACATTGGTTCTCCAGTCAAACCCATGTAGTTGGATCAGTGCCAGTGGATGGACACACTGGTTTATGTTCAGTTAAAGACAGACTGGACTGAAAAAGTCTTTTTTTTCCTTCAGTTTCCTCTGCTTCTGATATAATAACCTTCTACTTCAGTCTGAGCTTTTATGAACATCTACATGATCAGTGAATTAAATCTAGAAAAATACATGATTTACACTGAAACAATGCAAAACACAGAGGATAGATAGATAGATAGATAGATAGATAGATAGATAGATAGATAGATAGATAGATAGATAGATAGATAGATAGATAGATAGATAGATAGATAGATAGATAGATAGATAGATAGATAGATAGATAGATAGATAGATAGAACAAGGGAAAGAAGATAACCCTTGGGAGCTTTATGAAAAATTCAGAATGACAGAATTGTAGTCTATCACAATATAAATAAATAAATAAATAAATACATACATACTGTATGCTAGTACAAAGCAGAAGAAACGAACAGGCAGGAATATATTCATACGAACAGTAGCGATAAATGCACATTCATTGTATTCTTTCACATTATAACTTTTAATAATTAAAATATTTTGAAGTAAACAACCACACAGCCTGTCATAGAAGCATTCAGCACAAGTCGGGGGGAGGGGGGGTAGTTGTCAGTCAGGGAATTCCGTGGGCTGGACCTGTAACTCTGCGGCATGGGATTGGTCAGACAGGTCATTTACTTTACATTCATTCAAATGTTCAGAGTCAGACAGAAATCAGTGAATAACTTGCTTTAATACAGTCTTTGCTTAGTAATCAAGTTTTTGCCAACAATCCGTTTGCAAATATATTGTGTATTTTTTCAGCCACTAGGCTAAACGTAAGTTTACATGTATTTATTACGAACATAATTCTTCTGTTAAAGGAAGCCATGCATGTTAGATATTCTGGAATATTTGTTAATCAATGTTAAATGACCTGTCTGACCAATCCCATGCTGCAGAGTTACAGGTCCAGAATTCCCTGACTGACAACCGCAACCCCCCCCCCCCCCCCCCCCCCCAACTTGTGCTGAATGCTTCTATGACAGGCTGTACGGTTGTTTGCTTCAAAATATTTTAATTATTAAAAGTTATAATGTGAAAGAATACAATGAATGTGCACTTATCACTGCTGTTTGTATGAATGTATTCCTGCCTGTTTGTTTCTTCTGTTTCGTACTTGCCGCCATTGTGCCAGATTCGGACAGATTACAACGCACATGTGTAGATGAGATCTGGAACATAACGACCGTAAATGAAAGGGCCAAATGCCCCGCCGGCCTCGGTGCTGAAGGGTAAAACAGCAGGATGTTGTAGGTTTGTGTGAGCTGAATATCAGTGTAAATTCACACATTGGACCTTTTCTTCTTTCGTGTTGATGATCAGCAGATCTGCACTTTTGTTTCTACAGTTGTTTCTGGCCGTTTCCCAGGATCCCGTCACAGTTGAAAAGAAGTAACAGCTGCCGTTGAACAGTTTCCATCCTTCAGGACACGGTCTTACTGAAAGAAAAAACATAGAAACAAGAAATTTTCACGGCGCACACAAGGTTTTAATGACAAGTGGAGAAAAGAAAACATTATGATTATTATTTCTATTAGCAGTAGTAGTATAACATAATTAACATTTATTTATTTATTTATTTATTCTGGTTTGGCCCATTTTAAATCATATTGTGAATTCTAATGCGATCAACCCTCTAGACACTTCCTGTTTTAACTTCCTTTTTTTCTGAGTATATTCAGAGAATTTTCCGAGTATTTTCCAAGTATTTTCTCACCCTCAGCCCTCAGCCTCTCCAGCTCCTGAATCATGTCGGTGAGTGTGGCGTTGAGTCGGTCTCTGTCGTGGGTCAGGTTCCATATTTGTTTGTTAAGGGTTGGTAGAAGGTCCCTGAGGTTGGCATTGGTAGACGACAGGTCTGCAGCTGAGGCAAAGAGACAAATCTGACCCCTTTGCACTGAATTTACATCAGAACTTTCCCCCCAAAAAAGGATAATGTATTCAACAAAATATGTCAACATAAACATATAAGTCATCAAGGTTTCAAAAACTGGGGTGAAACTGTCACACATCTAGAATATCATCTTCAAAAAGGTCCATTTAAAAAGAGTTTTACATGAAATAAGTTTACATTAGAAGTACCACTGTTTTCCATTTGATGCTACTTCACAGTTCATGTGCAGAGACACATGAATGCAGCATTAAAATGAATAAAAAACCATCAGATATAACAGAAAAACACTGACATCTGACATCGAACTGCACAGTCAGTTCATCATATTTAACCCTTTGTAAACCCTTTTTGCCATTTATCTGGGTTCATTTGCCGATCGTTATGTATGTGTTCCATGTTATGGCATGTTTATTTTTTAATATTATTACCCCGCCCCCAAAGGGGAGACCAGGTATTTGGTTTGGTTTGTTTCTTTGTTTAATTGTTTACACTTTAGCAGCAAAACTACTGGTTGAATTCATACCAAACTGGGTTTATAGATTGCCAGTGACCCAGAATAGATGTCATTGCATTTTGGGAAAAATAGGTCAAAATTCAGATTTTTTATGAAATTTTATTTATTTATTTATTTTTGTCATTTACTTATAATGGGAAAAATTTCACATGTTTATAAAAACATCAGTTTTGTTTCAATTTACTTCAAACTTGGCACAAATATAGAGGCAGTAGACATGATGACATCAGCACACGCATAGACATGATGACATCAGCACACGCATAGACATGATGACATCAGCACATGCATAGACATGATGACATCAGCACACACACAGACATGATGACATCAGCACACGCATAGACATGATGACATCAGAACACACACAGACATGATGACATCAGAACACACACAGACATAATGACATCAGCACACACGTAGACATGATGACATCAGCACACACACAGACATGATGACATCAGCACACGCATAGACATGATGACATCAGCACACACGTAGACATGATGACATCAGCACACACGTAGACATGATGACATCAGCACACACATAGACATGATGACATCAGCACATACATAGACATGATGACATCAGCACACACATAGACATGATGACATCAGCACACACATAGACATGATGAAATCAGAACATGCACAGACATGATGACATCAGAACACACACAGACATAATGACATCAGCACACACATAGACCTGATGACATCAGCACATACACAGACATGATGACATCAGCACACGCACAGACATGATGACATCAGCACACGCACACGCAAAGACATGATGACATCAGCACACACGCAGACATGATGACATCAGCACACACGTAGACCTGATGACATCAGCACACGCAAAGACATGATGACATCAGCACACACGCAGACATGATGACATCAGCACACACATAGACATGATGACATCAGCACACACATAGACATGATGACATCAGCACACACATAGACATGATGACATCAGCACACACATAGACATGATGACATCAGCACACACATAGACATGATGACATCAGCACACACATGGACATGATGACATCAGCACACACATAGACATGATGACATCAGCACACACATAGACATGATGACATCAGCACACACATAGACATGATGACATCAGCACACACATGGACATGATGACATCAGCACACACATAGACATGATGACATCAGCACACACATGGACATGATGACATCAGCACACACATAGACATGATGACATCAGCACACACGCAGACATGATGACATCAGCACACGCATAGACATGATGACATCAGCACACGCACAGACATGATGACATCAGCACATGCACAGACATGATGACATCAGCACACACATAGACATGATGACATCAGCACACACATGGACATGATGACATCAGCACACACATAGACATGATGACATCAGCACACACGCAGACATGATGACATCAGCACACACATGGACATGATGACATCAGCACACGCACAGACATGATGACATCAGCACACACATGGACATGATGACATCAGCACACACACAGACATGATGACATCAGCACACACACATAGACATGACGACATCAGCACACGCACAGACATGATGACATCAGCACACACACAGACATGATGACATCAGCACACACATAGACATGATGACATCACACACCCGCAGACATGATGACATCAGCTGGATCTATGCAAAAATAAACTACAATATGAGTGAGAGGCGGGGTTTGTTGTACCTGGAACCACTTGTTTAATCTAATTTCAGTGCCTCTTGTATATCTCTTGTATATCTATTATACACTTCTCACATTTTATACACCGTCTGCTATAAAATCATCATATATCAATATTTTTTCTGCTTCTTTCTGCATAAATCTCTTAAACCACTTCAGTTCTGCTCAAAAACTACCAAATATTCAGTTATTTTCAGGATTATAACCCTTTAAATGCCAATTTGAATATGTGATGCTACTTGTTTTATTAAAAAAAAAAAAGAAAAAGCACACACAAAATATGAGATTTTTTTTCTTGGTAGTTCTCAGTCCAACTGGACTAGTTTAAATCCAGTTGGACTGAGAACCACCAGGAAGAACGCTGACCTGGGCAAATGAGAACCTACACAGACATGAGATATTTTCCATGCAATACATGTTGGAGGAATGCGACATTGTTTTACATCAGAGTCTTGGACATGTTAAAGATTTGCAATAATGCTGATTTTATAATAGGCTTTGCATTTTTAACGTAACATTAAAAAATGTGGTTTCAATGTAAGTCAATGAGTCTTTTTTTTGGCACGAGGGCCTGTACTGAACAAAATTTGACCAAAGGTTTGATGCTTCCCTCTTAAAAACAGTGGAGTCAAAGTACGAAGTAGCATAAAATACAGCAGAAATAATCCAGTAAAGTGACTAGAGATGGGGTTAAATGAACAACAATGCTATTCATTTTACATTGGACACAGTGGTTTTCATACAAATATATGAAAACATTCAGTTTCTTTTCCCATAAAACAAACAAAAAATGCAAAACAAAAACAAAACAACCCTCAATATTAAATAGGATGTAAAATAATAAAACTGACTGTAAAAGTCCAGAAAGAACCCACATGAGACTGAATCTATGTGAATAAAGTCCTGTTCTTTGTGCAGTGTTTGATCCACACTCACTGTAGACCCCGAGGCCGATGAGTCCAACCACCAGGAAACCACAGAAGAACCCCAGAAAGACAACAGCTCCACATAAGCCACTGTTTGAGACCTGAGGAGCTGAGGACAGGAAACAGACCACAGAAGAACACTACAGTGATAATGAGACCAGTCTGGAAAAACACTTGTCTGAATCCAGGATCTCTACTCTCACCTGAAGATCCTGTTTTGACAGGTTGGACCTCCTCAGCGTTCACGTACAGATCCTCCATCCTGGGTTTGTAAATTCAGTTCTGCAGCGATGGCCAAGTCACATGTGAACGTCCAAACACTTCAGCTGTGTCAACTCTGGAGGAACTCATGAGTCTTTCAAACACTGAACTGTCTGTTGCATTATGGGTTGAGGTTTGTGCATATTTTTAGCAGCTAGTGGTTTGGTTTTTCTAGACCAGAGAGCAGTGCATACGTGTGTCATGAGTCACTATTGGTATTTGGGCAGTAAAAGCAGCATTTTAAAAACAGCCAAGCATCCTGTATCATACTTACATGTCTGATGTTTTTAACAAATCAAACCGTTTGGAAATTGGCCACTGTTCATCTCGTCCATATTTTGGTGATTTTTTATGTCACAAAAACTGAGAATTTTAACATTTTCCAAAGTGTATATTTTCTAATCTGTAGTTTGTGTTTGTCTGTGTGTTCAGGGTAAAAGCAGGTATAGTTAAACGAAAGCGTCTCATCCCATTTCACTCGTGTCTATTACACTGGTCTGTTTAGAATAATATCCATGTTAGGGCCTGATTTACTAAAGGTTGTAAAAATGTGGCAAACTTGACTGCACATGCAAAAACCCCGTAGAAGCTGATCTACTAACAGGACGTACCAAGGGTTGTGTCTCTCAAATGGGCAAAACAGCTCACACAACCCATTTAGCGTGTTTGCCTTGATGAATATGAAATATAGACCTTTCTGCCAGAACACACAAAATTATTGGGAGTTGATGCAAATATTTATTTAGCGCAAAATGTGATTTACCAAACCTGAAACTGATTGCGGTGCCTTATTTTGCATCTATGTTTAGTGTCTGAAAGGTAGGTTTGAACTGGCACAGCTTCATGTAAAACTGGCTGCAGTTGTTGTGGCGAAGAGGCGACATAGGCCCGACCAAAGGGCAACACAGAGAAGCAATGTTTCATGTTTGTGACGGAAGAAAAAATAATTGACATGTATCACCCAGGTGCACCTGCTGATCTGAATTCGGGGAGGGATGATTTGTAAGAGCGGGGGGTGAGGGTGGGGGGGTTGCGGTCCGTGCCCTACTGCAAGACTAGTACACACAAACCATACGGCCATAAAAGTGAAAATGAAACTTAAGACGCTTATAAGATAGAGGTCAATAAATCGTAAGACGGGGGGCTGGGGAAACATTAATACAACAGGGAGTATAATACATAAGAGTGGGGGGAGGGGCGTACACCTGCAGACACCAATGTTACGTCCTACCCACAACGCCATTGTAGAACTTCTAGATGAACTAGGGGATGATTTGGGTCCAGTCACAAGGAGGAGTCATGCAGTACCTTCTATGACTGAACTCCTTCATCGTTACATTTCCTTGCGTCTGAATCATTCCAGTCACTGTTCCATTAGTGTTGGCGTATCCCACAGCAGTTTTTCCAGTGGACTGTCTCCATGACAACAACCAGTAGCACACGCAAAATCCTCATTTAAATAAGGCGGTCTCCAAGACTTTGCACCTGTTGTCATCTGTGCAGGAAATCTGAGTCGATCACCCGTGACACACAGATCAATAGCGGTGCATTTTTTAGCGCAAGCGAGCAAATTTGCGCCCGTTATTTGCAATCTTAGTAAATCAGGCCCTTAGTTTGAACACTGAACAGGACAGAAGTCATAAAATTAAATTGAACTTCTTCATCATAGTCCTGTTTTTCAGTGATCACCACATGCTGCTTTTACCAGGAATCAATTAAAGGTGAGATTCAACAGAACGTCTTTGATTCTGCAGGAAACATGACATCACAGCTGACTGTGGGTGAAGATACAAACTAATTCTATAAAATAATATCAATAATGAAACAAAAAAGTAATAATTGACTAGATAAATATTTTGAGGTCCAACCAAATGGTGCTTCAGTGAGTTTGGAATCAGCTGAGGACAATCGGATTCAGTCTGTAACAGAATTATAACGTGGACAAAACAATGACCTGAAACATGAGAGCAGAGGAACTGAGGGCTTCATTCCTCTCAAGGTCAAGGTCAAGGTTACTTTATTTATACCCGTAGGTAGATTTGTCTTGCAGTCTAGGTGATTGCCTTGGCATTACAACAACACATACATTAAACAGACAGGACAAAAAGTACTCTTCAACATTAAGAAGAAGAAAAAACAAAGAAGTGGCAAAACAGTCCTCATATCTCACAGTGAAATAACTTTTTGTTCTGCTTTAATAAGTTCCTTGATCTTTAACTGTTACAGAATAACTTAATAAGCACAGGGTCAAAGGTTAACAGAGGTGGAGGAGGGGTTTCATTGAACCCTCAGTGACTGTCAACACCTTCTGTGACCAACTTTTCAATGATTAAACCTACCAATATGCTTTAAAAGGTAAGGAACAGTGGAGGGTCTCAGCTTTCTAGGGGTACCACATGTGTATTACCTGGGCCCACTGACGATCTGTGGTGAATGTGTTTAAGCATTAGTATCGATTCATTATTATTTCTTCATTTTAGTCAATAAAGGGCTGTAACTTAAGAAAGGTCAGATGCAGATCAGGGGTGTTAAACATAAGGCCTGTGGCCCAAAACCAACCTGCCAAAGGGTCCAGTAAATATAAAATCATGTGGAAGTCTAAAACTAAGTAAAAGTAAAACTTTGTAACCAGTGGTTCATCACCTTTTTTACTCCTGACTCCATTTTAACATCACACATTTCTGGAGACCCCAGACATTCAAAACAGAGACTTTTTGTTGCTAAAGCTAATTTGTTTTTCTTCATGTAATAGTTTGTTATAACATGCTGCAAATAAATGTTAATGTTAGAGGACATTTAGTCTGTATAATGTCTGTTATTGTGGACAGAGGCAGGAAATCAGGTGTAGATTAAAGGGTCAGGATCTGTCCAGTCAGTCCAGCTGGGATTTACAAGGAGGACAATGAATACTGAACAAACAAGAACTGAAACTATGAATTATGAAAGAGCTGCAGCATCTGAAACTGACCACAATGAACATTTGACACACAAACAGAACCACACAAACACAACCACACAAACAGAACCACACAAACGCAACCACACAAACACAACCACACAAACAGAACCACACAAACACAACCACACAAACACAACCACACAAACAGAACCACACAAACACAACCACACAAACAGAACCACACAAACACAACCACACAAACAGAACCACACAAACACAACCACACAAACACAACCACACAAACAGAACCACACAAACAGAACCACACAAACAGAACCACACAAACACAACCACACAAACAGAACCACACAAACAGAACCACAGATACACACAACCACACAAACACAACCACACAAACACACAAACAAAACCACACAAACACAACCACACAAACACAACCACACAAACAGAACCACAGTGCTGCAGTTTCAGACTCACAGTTTGTCTTTTATGTATTATGATTGTCTCTCTCAACTCACCATATATTTTTTATTGGTACGTTTTTATTGTTATTTTTTATCAATTACTATAAATTTCCGGTGACCCCAGTTGAATTCCAGGTGACCCCACGTAGGGTCCCAACTCCAAGGTTGAAAAACACTGTTGTAAAGGCTCTGTCTGAGTTACAATATATTAAATTAATTCAGACAATTCAGAAAATGAATATGCAAAATTGTGGTTCTGAAATAGGCAGAATCTGTGCTGATTGACACTGAATGTCAGAAAACTCAATAACCTCCAGTATTTTACATCATGAGCCACAAAAGGTTTTCTTGGTCTCTGAGTAGAAACACTGGTCTCATGCTATACTGGGTTACACATATTAAGAGTTGTTATATCTCAGTCCATTTATACTCCTTCTAAGGACTATTGTTACTTTTTAAAATGTATTTATTTAACCTTTATTTAAGCAGGAAAATCCCACTAAGATCTTACCTGTGTTGAAGAAAATCTCAAAAACCTGGTTCAAAGTTTGCTGCGATGAGTGTAGCTTTATTCAGTGTTCTGGAGCACGGTGAGAGTACAGATGCAGACGGTCTGTTTCAGTAGTCTGACCCCAAATCTACGTTTTCAGATGGTATTTATACAGTTACTATAAAGCAGTCAACAGAAAACTAAAACCAGACAAAGTAATAAAGATACAGGGGTTGTACTTCAGGAAGGAGCCAAGGGAATTTACATTCAAGGGAAAAGGGAGGGGGTTGAACTCCAGGAAGGGGGAAGTATTCACACCCAGGGGGAGGGAGGGTAAGTCTGTCAGACCTGGTGGAGGCATCTGAACATATTAACAAAACATCAGTGGTTAATGCAGGTTAACTCGACAGGGAACATGAAACAGAAGGGTGCCTTGTGTGCTTTTTAATTTTTTTTAAATCTCCTATTCAGACATCATCAAACTCAATCCAAGACAAAAAATCATAGTTTTCTTCTCCTACTGGTGGAGTGGGTTGAGTTGTTTTGGTGTACATAATTGTAGTGATTGGTTTTGTAACAAATGATGAACAAATGGTTTTGAAACAGGAGATCAGAAGAATAACTGTAGTCAGGATTCCAGAACCAAGTAAAACAAATCCTAAAATGTCATAACCCAACGCCCCTAACTTCTGTTTAAGCCACTCAAATAAACCAGTGGTGTCAGGGTTACATAGTGTCCTGATAATATCATGCATGTGGTTAGTTCTTTCTTGTATGGTGGAGTTGTGATCAGACATAAAAGTACAACATTTTACTCAAATAACAGCACATGTTCCTCCTTGTGAGGCCAGTGAATAATCCAATGCAGCACAGTTTTGTAAAGTCATTATTCCAACAGCAGTCATTTCCTGTGAGAGCATGGACATGCCTTTAACTGTGGAGTTTACAGAAGGTCCTCACCTGCATGAGAAAGGTCTTTAATTTGATCCAAGGATGCCATGACTCCATAATTTGGAATGAGTCCATGGTGTGTGTGTGTGTGTGTGTGTGTGTGTGTGTGTGTGTGTGTGTGTGTGTGTGTATAAGTCTCTCTTTACCATGTGAACTTCAGCTGACATGGTCAGGACTCTCGTTGTTGGTATCACATGACCCAACCCACATACCCCAGACCACCCCTGTGCTTAAAATTCGTATGCCTTCATGCCACAAATCCAGTACATCCTTTTTGATAAGAGAACAGACAAGTACAGCGTTCATAGGTGGAGTTCAATGTAGCATGTGGTAAGTGTCACAGGAGGTGATGGCCACAGCCGTCAAAGGGAGTCCTTCACTTGTTCTGTGTGGGATGAATCCACAGACATCACAGTTCTTGGGGTTTGGGCTGTTATCAGCCACCAGTTTTACTGTTGGTTGAGGGTTGTGGTTCATGCTCATTTGGTGTCTCTCTGTTCTGGTACACCAGGGCTGTCCAACTCATTTTCTTCACATTCAGCCCAATTTAATCTGAAGTGGGCCGAACCAGTACAATAATAGCATGATAGCCAGTAAATAATGACAACTGCAAAATGTTTTAGTGCAAAAAAAATAACATTCAGTTATGCCAATATTTACATGTACAAACTATCCAAACAAAAGGATGTGAATAACCTGAAAAAAATGAAATTTGTTAAGAAATCTAAGGACAACTTTATCCATATTATGCCTCCACTTATCATTTTTTATACATATGTGTTACAGATCAGACCTACAAAGGCACTAAACATTTAATAACAGGCAGAATATTGTTAAAATTGCACTTCATTTTCTTTAGACATTTCAGGTTGTTCATATTTGCTCAGGTTTTTCACATTCTATTGTTACAGGATAGTTTGTTCATGTAAACATTTTCATAATTTAATGTTTTTTGCACTAAATCAAAGAGAAAAAAATTGGTGTTGTCATTATTTATAGGTTATTATGATATTATTTTTGAGTTTGATGCCCTAACTTGCATTTTGCAAATTCATCCCGCGGGCTGGATTGGAACCTTTGGCGGGCTGGTTTTGGCCCCAGGCCGCATGTTTGACACCTGTGTGGTCCAACAAAAGATCATGTTTGTGGTGTCTGTACATTTCCTGGTTTGTTTTATAAAATCAATTCAGGAATTTTCTTGGCAGTGATCCACTCAGACCTTTTCTCCATAATTGTACTTGTGGTCAGTTTGGAAAGTGTTGTCCATCTTCTTCTGGGACTCTGGTGCCTGCGTTGTCCTTCAGGGGAGGAGGATTCCTGCAGAGATGCAGCTGACATTCTATGGTACTGTAGGTGATGAAGAAGAGGGCCCACAGGGTGTAGAAGGACTCTGCTGGTCTGTGGTGCACGATGGAGGAGGAGTCTTCTCGCAGTGTGATGCCTGGACTCAAGTGAGATGACCTCACACCTGACAGCTGTGGTCAGCAGGACATGTTGTGGTTTGGACCAACGGGGTTTCAGGGCGTTTTTCCACTGGAACTCTCTGATGCAGATCCAGTCTCCTGATTGGATGTTGTGTCCTGCTTGGTCTGTGGGAGGAGACTGGACAGCTTTCATGTGTGTGAGTTGACTGAACAGTATAGGTTAGGGCAGAGCAGAATGAGATCAGACACTCATTCATGCATGGAGATCCATCTTCTTCACACATAGGACTGGACTACCAGGCATTGTCATTGAAACAGAGTCAGCTTTCTTGTGAGGCCAGGCTTCCAGTCAGTTGGAAAACATGTCAACACACACAAGAACATTGTCATATCCCTCACATTTAAGCATATGAATAAAGTCTGTGTGCAGAGTTTCAAAAGGTCCTCCAGGGGGAGGATGTGTCGACAGTGTTGTCTGTGCTGTTTTTCCTGGGTTGTGTTGTGTACAGGTCAGGCATCGTTCACAGTGTTTTTGGACAGAGGATGTAAATCATGGAGCATACCAGTCTTTCAACAGTATTTGACCCGTCCCCCTTTTGCCTACATGTGATAACCCATGTGACCCGTGTTAGCCATGGATACAGGAATGTAGGAGCCACGATGCGGCCGTCATCGTGGACCATGGGTGTTTTTAGCCCATTTTTGGGGGGGTGCTGAAGCACCCCTAAACTGACTCCCAACACCCCTAAAATATTTTAAGGTTGCTGAGATTTTTCTTTTTTCTTGTTTACTTTATATCCATTGTTAACATGCCAGAAAAATGTCAAAACCCTATACAGTACATGGTTGAAATGTAATATTTTAACAACAAAAAGACAGCACCCCCACCCACCCAACTTGTCTCTAAAATGGTTTGATCCACTCCATCCCTCCCCCCTTTCCCTGACTCAGACTCTGGGCTCCACCTGTACAGAGCAGTGCACAGGCGCTGCCTTCTACAGTTGGTCTTCTACCACTGATCTGCCTTGGCGGAGGTCTGCGCTCTCCGAGTGCTTCTAGTTTCTTTTATGATTCCAATCCGTTCCTCTTTGACTGTGGATCAGCATTTAAATAACTTTGATCAGATTTGATGGTTTAGTCACAGAGTTTCTCAGACCCAAAAATGTTCTGCTTTTCTTTCACAGATGTGGGAATGATGGTCCAAAATTGCATTAAAATGTACAAAACAGTGAAATTTCTCTTGCCTGGCCAGGCAGCACTCTGGGTGCTCCGCCCCCCTAAACCTCTGATCCTAGAACCGCCCCTGTCGTGGACCCACAAATTATTTCCATATTTACATCGAATAATTCATTGATCAGTTTGTCATGTTCAGTGAGTGTCCCTGAGGATGTGGTGAATCCTCGGTTTGCCCACAGAGTACCAAAGTCTTGTAAACATTCCAAACCGTATCTGGAATCTATAGGAATGGGAACAGTTTGAACTGTTTGCCAGATGACAGGCTCTCATCAGTGAGTATAACTCAGCTACTCGGGCGGAGCTTGAGGGTGGCAGAGTGGTGCTTTCAATCATTCAAAAATGATCACAAATTGCATCACCTCCATTTTCTCTATATGCTGAGCCATCAGTATCGAAAACAAGAGCAGAGTTAGAAGGAGGAGTTTCAGAAAGGTCAAAGCGAGGTTTAGGTGAACAAGAGATGACGTCCATGCAGTTCTGGGGTTAAACGTGAAAGCTTTCAGTGAAAGGACCAATAGAACCTCCAGTCAGCTCAGATAAAAGTACACATAGGAATACCTTCAACCCCCACAGCTCTAACAGTTTCTGTAGATGAGTTTAGATGAGTGGATTCTGTTGGGTTTAAGGTTCAAAAGTGAAGCTCCTGTTTCTACTAGGAATGATGGAGATTTTCCATTAACATCTACCAATAGATGAGGTTCTTGATCTGGTTTTTCCAGTTTAATGAAAGGAGCTTGGATCCCATTTCTCTGTGTTTGACTTTGGTTTCTTTCCTGACAGCTCTATGAGTGTGGGCTTGGATGGTTTTCCATTTGAATGTTTACTGGAGGTGCCATAGGCAGGTTTGTCTGGGGTTGGGATGTTTGGTGTGGGCACCTTCTCACCCAGTGGTCTGGTTCACCACAATAGAAGAAATGATCCCGCCCTTTGTTTGAGGAGGGTGAACAGGTGTTTGGTCCCAGGTGTGAACTGTCTCTGGTCTCCACCTTCTGCTGCTGTTACTTCTGCCGTTGTTTTCCCTCTGGTTGAACTGCCTGGACAGTGACACACTTGGACAAACATGAGCATTTCACACATTTTATATTCTCTTTGTGCAGTGTTGTCTGACATTGATTTTCCTGTCCATCCAACAGTTAAAGCTCTACTGTATGATGTGGCATTTTTACACTTTTCTTTTGTCATCTTAAAATGCTCCTAATAAGTGTGTGTCAAACTAAAATGTAAAAGAAATCCGCCAGGCATTGAAACTCAAAAATGTTTAATTCTCATATATTTCTGATAAAAGTCTGACCAATCATTTTAGTCGGTCTGAATAAAATAATTGGCCGAACCTGACTGAGCCTCCTGTCAATCATCCATTACGGCCGTCCAGCATCCGATCCATTATCTCCGCCTCACATCCAATATGTGTCCCTCTGAATCTGACGCTTCACTGGCGCTGCTTCTCCTGTCACTGACCACAGTCTACTGACCACAGTCTACTGACCACTGACCACAGTCTCCTGTCACTGACCACAGTCTACTGTCCAGGATGTGTTTGGATAGAACTGACATGCACATGTGGAAGGAAATAAACGGATTTATGAACAGAAACGACAACTGAGGGGCACAAACGGGAGTCTGATGAATGAAGGATGGAGATAAAAGTCCAGAAGTCAGCTGTACTGGACTGAACAGGTCTGCATAAAGCTCAGCTTTTCTGACGGTGGGACTCATACAGGTACATGCACATGGTGTCACACATGTAAGATGATGTAGGATGATAAATGTGTGGACTATGAAACTTCAAATGTCCACGGAAAATTCGCGGAGGCCGCGCGTTCACAGTGCGCGCGCCCATCCCCTGAGCACCGCAGTGAAGACCCTGACCCAGTACTGCACAGACCAGGTCTACTGATGGAACAGGTCTACTGATGGAACAGGTCTACTGATGGAACAGGAGCCGCGGGCCCGCGGCAGGTGGATGATGCATCTGATTACTGAGGGAGGGGTCCGCGGCCACGCCAAAACGGACCGGACCTCCACCTCTGCTTCCTACTCCGTTTCCATCGCGCATCAGGTGAGAGGAGGAGAGAGGAGGAGGAGCCTCAGAGCTCAGGCAGAGGGAAGGGGGCGGGGCTTTGGAGGGAGGCGGGTTGTTCATGTTCAAACTTTTACTAAGTGCTGTGAGAAATGCCACATCGGTAGGTAGAGCTTTAACTGTACCTTTTCTTTAAACTTTTTCTTTTGCTTGTAGACTGCTCACAAACACATTTGCAGAGTACCAGGTGGAAGATCATCAGTCTGATTTTGTGAGAGACTACAATTCTCTGTTGCTGTTATCATGAGTTTTTCATAAAGCTCCTGAGGATTATCATCTTTCCTTTGCTCTATTTATTTATTTATTTATTTTGTGATAGGCTACAATTCTCTCTCTCACTGTCATTCTGAATTTTTCATAAAGCTCCCAAGGGTTATCTTCTTTCCCTTGTTCTATCTATCTATCTATCTATCTATCTATCTATCTATCTATCTATCTATCTATCTATCTATCTATCTATCTATCTATCTATCTATCTATCTATCTATCTATCTATCTATCTATCTATCCCTTTGTTCTGTTTTCTTTGACTTTCTGTCTTTCTTAACTGTATCCCTCCCTTATTCTCCCTGATTATTCACCTTAGATTTTTTTTGGACGCTCAAAAGGAAATCATCATTACTGGTTTTCGTCACTAATGTCATCACTGGATTATTCAGCTCTTTGACAGGATATAGTGTTTTGAGTTTATCATTTTTGGTCGTGGTGACACTGTTCCATTTAGTTTTTATCTGCATTGTGTTATTTTTTTTCTCCAATTGGGCCATTAACTTATTATTTTGATCAGTAAGTGAAGCTATTTGGGATTCTGTATGACGACATTTACTTTCATTTGTCCAAAATCTGAGGGAATTAAAGTGCTGTTTTTTATCTGGACAGAAACTTAATTTCTCCTTTAAATTTTCTAATCCGGTTCGATCAAATGTCCCGTTTTAGGGAAATTTCAACAGACCATTATTTGCAGTTTATTCAACCCATGTTGCAACAAATTTAACGCTATTGGCGCCATAGTTTTCATACATGTACTTGACAGGACTGGTTAACTCTTTCCTGGACTCTCTTCTAAAATAACTTCCATTGTCTTTCTGTAAGATCCCTCCCAACACCAAAAACAACTTTCTTTTACACTTTCTCTATCCCACAAATCACTTTACCAATCCTCTAATCAACATTCTACTTCAGAGACATACCTGGAGTGAGAAATCTGCCACTAAGTGTTGGAAGAGCGAGTCATCCCCACTTCTTCCTAACAGTCCTGTATAGGCCGATTTACCTGACAGTGTTCCAGACACTTTCCTAACAGCGTTCCAGACACTTTCCTAACAGTGTTCCAGACACTTTCCTAACAGTGTTCCAGACACTTTCCTAACAGCGTTCCAGACACTTTCCTAACAGTGTTCCAGACACTTTCCTCACAGTCTTCCAGACACTTTCCTAACAGTGTTCCAGACACTTTCCTCACAGTCTTCCAGACACTTTCCTAACAGTGTCCCAGACACTTTCCTAACAGCGTTCCAGACACTTTCCTAACAGTGTTCCAGACATGTTCCTAACAGCGTTCCAGACACTTCCTAACAGTGTCCCAGACACTTTCCTAACAGTGTTCCAGACACTTTCCTAACAGTGTTCCAGACATGTTCCTAACAGTGTTCCAGACACTGCGGACCTATCTCTCTTGTGTCCCAGACACTTGGTCCTTGTCCAAGGGTCTATTGCACATTGGCCAGTTTCTGTTCTCTATGTTTACCTGAGATGTTAAACCACTAGAAGAACAAGTCGGATTCTACGGCAGGACGATGCAAGTAACTTTTACAACTAAGTCAGTTATGAAAATACAAGCATTCCCAGACATACACAGGATAACAATAACAGAGCAAAGCCTTTTCAAAAACCTCTGTCCACACTCACACAGCAAACTTACTGAAAATTTGGATGGCGTCCCCCTTCTTTGGGACTCCAGTTTCTCAGACCCTCAACAATGCACAGCAACAAAATCTGGGTTTTCAAAAGGACCCTTACCTCTGAAATTTGGCTGTTAGGTCACTGGTGTTGTTTTTGTCTGGAAAGAGGAGTCTCCATTGAAGGTCTGTTGCCATCCGGGTCACGGCACCATTTGTTGAAGAAAATCTCTAAAACCTGGTTCAAAGTTTGCTGCAGTGAGTGTTGCTTTATTTAGTGTTCTGGAGCACGGTGAGAGTACCGATGCAGACAGAGTCTGTTTCAGTAGTCTGACCCCAAATCTGTGTTTTCAGATGGTATTTATACAGTTACTTCAAAGCAGTCAACAGAAAAACTAAAGACAAACAAAGAAATAAAGAATAAGGGGGTAGTACTTCAGGAAGGAGTCAGGAAATTTACATTCAAGGGAAAGGGGGGGGGGGGGTTCACACCAAAGGGGAGGAGGGTAAGTTTCTCAGACCTGGTGGAGGCATCTGAACATCAATCCATCAAATTTTATTTATATAGTGCCATATCATAACAAAAGTTCTCTCATGACACTTTACATGTAGAGTTGGTCCGAACCAGACTGAAGCCAATTTACAGAAACCAACAGAATCCTCCAGGAGTAAACACTAGTGGGTGGAGACAGAGGAAGGAAAAAGGAGCTTTAACAGCAGAAACCTGGAGCGGAACCAGACTGAGGAGGATGGATGTTTTCCTTGACCAGTTGGGGTTAAAGAGAGACAGTAAAGGAGGAGAAAAGAGAGAGCGATAGAGATAGAGAGAGACTGAGGGAGAGGGGGAGAGGGGGGAGGTAGGGGGAGACACATGGATGGAACTGATGCACAGAAAACTGAAGTAGAACATCTATGGAACTGTAGAATAAACACTATCAGAACTATATGGAGAAGTGAGTAATGACGATGAAGGTGGAGAGAGGCAGGAGCACAGCAGCAGGTCCAGAGAGGATCCTGGGAAAACCTGTGAGGATCCAGGGAAAACCTGTGAGGCGATAAAGCACAGATACTCCAGGGAAGAAGTCAAGTCAGTAACATGTATTCACTGGGGCGTAAACAGAAGAGAGAATATTATCAAAACATGAGTGGTTAATGCTAAACAGGTTAACTCGGCAGGAAACATGAAACAAAAGGTGCCTTCTGTGCTCTGTTCTGTTCTGGGCAGATGGAGTCTAGATGTTGTGTGACGTCAGCAATCAGCTGGGAAACAGCTGATGCATTGGCTCGCAGGTGGATTTACACTAAAGTGGAAAACAGTTCACACAGGAGAAGAAATATCAGTAAAACTACTACAAGTGGGAGGGGTCAATCCATTCAGTTTTATTATTGTTATTACCAATAATAATAATAATAATAATAATAATAATAATCACAACCATTTTGACTGTGATTGTGGATTTCATTGTAATAAATAGTATATTTTTTCCAGTTGTATTCAATTCTTTTGTTTATTATTGGGTCCAATATGCTAATAAATTAAGATAAAGTGTAAAAGAATTATCAGATCATATCGGTGAAATAGTGCAGAAAAAATCTATCAAACATTTTTTATGTGTCATATAAAGGCCAAATCAGAAATATTGAAAAAGGGCCCTTCCTGATGTCCCCTCATGTGAGGAAATGTTCTTACCAGCACAGTCTACCTGCCAAACTGTAGTTAACTGCATATGTTTTGTTATGGGCTATATTTGTTCAAATCAGATTATTTACCTGTATCATCTGACAAGTAAATTACACTATGAGTAATGTTAAAATTGTGACACTGAACGTTAAAGGTATTAACCACATAGTAAAGAGACGTAAAATACTTTCTATGTTTAAAAAAGACAAGGTACAAGTGGCGTTATTGCAGGAGACCCACCTCACCGACCTCGAACACCTAACATTAAAACGTGACTGGGTAGGTCAAATATACTATTCTTCATTTAATTCAAAGAGTAGAGGGGTAGCAATACTTATCAATAAACATGTGGCATTTACACTAGATAAGGTCATATGCGATACCGAGGGAAGGTTTGTAGTTACTACCGGGTGTCTGTACGGTGAACGTATTCTTATAGGTAGTATCTACGCTCCCAACACTTTTGACAGTTCATTTGATTCCAAACTGTTGGCTAATATCTCCTCTATCTGTCCTCCACTAGTAATCATGGGGGGGGGGGGGACTTTAACTGTATATTGACCCCAGGAGTGGATCAGAGTCCACCTAGTGCCCTGCCGCTCTCCAAGATGACTAGAGCGACAAGAGAGCTCTGCTCCGACCTTGGCCTTTTTGATGCATGGAGGATAATCAACCCACAAGAGACAGATTTTACTTTCTTCTCCCGCCCTCACCATTCCTTTTCCAGAATTGATTATATATTTGTTTCAAGATTAGCTTTAGACAGGACCAGCACTTGTTCTATTAACACATGTACACTCTCAGACCACTCTTCAGTCACTATTGAACTTATACCACCCTATTATGACCCCACATCCAGACACTGGCGTCTGAACCCAGGTCTGCTTAGCAATCCTTCATCTATAAACATTTAGAGTCACAATGGGAACTTCTCATTTCTACAAATGATACACCTGATGTCTCTGCCTCAACTTTGTGGGAAGCAGGTAAAGCATTCTTGAGGGGTTCCATAATATCATATACAGCTGCAAAGAAAAAAAATTCACTACCAAAACAAATAGAAGTCGAACAGCAAATTCTAACATTAGATAAAGAATTTACAGCTACCTCCTCAATGTCTGTTTTTAAAAAATTAGAAGCGGCTCAATCGGCCCTGGACCAAATGCTAACTGAAAAAGCAGAATCAGCAATATTCTTTGCTAAGCATAGACTGTTTGAATCTGGTAATAAACCCGGCACACTCCTTGCTTGCTTGGCCAGAGGTCGTGCGGGGCTCTATGCAATACTGTCACTTAGAGATAGAACTGGCACAGAACAATTTGAAACTAGAACTATACGTAAAATAATGAAAGATTTCTATCAGGACTTATACTCATCAGAGTGCCACAACACCTCAGAACAAAGGAAACTCTTTCTTGATAAAGTAAACCTCCCCACACTATCTGAAGAATGGAAGAATGACCTATGTAGACCAATTACCGCACAGGAAGTCCTGGACACCATTAAATCTTTACAGAACGGGAACGCTCCCGGCCCAGACGGGTTTGGCCCCGAATTCTATAAGAAGATGGTAAACTCAGTCATGAGAGCTCTAACCAACATGTTTGTTGAATCTCTTGAAAAGGACACGCTACCACCAACTTTAAATCTGGCTCACATCTCTGTGATTTTAAAGATAAGCCCTCTGATCAGTGTGCGTCTTACAGACCGATTAGCCTTCTCGGGGTTGACTGCAAGATACTATCAAAACTACTAGCTAGAAGACTGGAGGAAGTTCTACCTGTCTTAATTAAAGCTGACCAGACAGGGTTTATTAAAAATAGATATTCCCACTCAAATGTCCGCAGGCTCCTGAATATAATACAATTTTCACATAATATCAAAAAAAAAGGCCCTCGCCATCTCATTAGACGCTGAAAAGGCGCTTGACCGTGTGGAGTGGGAGTATGTTTTTGATGTCCTACATAAATTTGGTTTAGGCTTGAATTTTATTGAGTGGGTTAAACTATTATACAGATCTCCTACGGCTACAGTTCTTGTAAATGGCTCTAAGTCTGATGTCTTTCCCCTGAGTAGAGGTACACAGCAAGGCTGCCCTCTCTCTCCACTAGTATTCGCTCTTGCACTGGAGCCCCGAGCTGAGGTTATCAGGGGCCACCATGGGATGACTGGTATATCTATGGGAGGAAACGAATATAGAATTTCACTCTATGCTGATGATATTTTACCGTTCATTACCAATCCAGAGAGTTCTTTTCCTATTTTGTTATCGATCATCACTCAGTTTGGTCAGATTTCAGGGTACAAAATTAATTATAGCAAGTCAGAGGCCCTACCACTGGGCGATTTTGGAGATCAGGTAACCCTGGTTGATTTTCCTTTCAGATGGTCATCCTCTGGCTTTACTTACCTGGGCGTCAAAGTATCAGCAAATCTTAAAGAACTGTTTAAATTAAACTTTACACCAATCCTGGCAGCAGTCAAAAATGATCTCAGCAGGTGGTTTGATCTCCCTCTGTCATGGATGGGTAGAATTAGCTTAATAAAGATGAATGTGCTCCCAAGAATATTATACCCATTACAAATGTTGCCACTTAAGATTACAAGGAGAACTAATTTAGATATTGAAAGAGTTCTCTCAAATTTCATATGGCATGGGAAAAAACCCAGACTAAAAATTAAAACTCTACCATTGCCGGTAGATAACGGGGGTCAGGCCCTTCCCAACCTTCTGTATTATAACTGGGCTTGTCATGCGCAGATAATATCAGGCTGGCTTAAAGATTTTCTTCATCAGGAGACACACGTGGATGCTTGGTGCTGCACTCCTTTCTCCTCCCTCTGCTTTATTCTAACTGAAATGAGCAAGCTCCCAGCTGAGGTTAAAAACAGTGTCATCATGCTTAATACACTTCAGATCTGGCATGATGTTGCTAAGCACACTGGCAGGGGGGGCTTCTCATCAGCTCTACAACCTTTAACTCAAAACAAAGCCTTTCCTCCTGGTACAGGGGAAAGTATTTTTGGTATCTGGAACTCAAACGATTTGAGATTTATAGCTGACCTATTTGAAAATGGTAATTTTACATCATTCGCACAGCTTCAGACTAAATACAAATTACCACACAATCCCTTTTTTGGTTTTCTCCAGGTGAGACACTTTGTAAAAACTAATCTTATTCTCCCAACAGACCCACCAATACTTCGCCCAGTCGATAACTTCCTTCTTAATTTTAATTTGACTGCCATGAACAGTAAAAAATTCATCTCCCTTTTTTATGCTAAACTATACTCTGTTAATCCTTTCACGGTCAGTACATATATGGAGTCGTGGGCAAGAGACTTGGAGGTTGACCTTGATGCCAACACATGGTCAGACGCCTTTGAATCTGTTCAGAAAATTTTTACTTGTAACAGACTCAGAGAAAGCCAGTACAGGATATTACACAGACTCCAATGTAGCCCTCACCTTCTAAACAGAATAAACCCCCAGATCTCCCCCCTGTGTGGAAAGTGTAAAAACGAAGTAGGGACATACTACCACTGTGTTCGGCAGTGTCCCATGATAGTCAGATATCGGAAAAACATCGCTAGGGAGCTCAGCTCAATGTTCCTAAAACCAGTTCAGCAGGAGCCTGTCTTGTTTCTCCTGGGAGTACTTGGGGGGCAGCCCTCGCTACCTGCTGCACAGCTTGTACTGATGGGTAAAATTTTTACTTCTGGCAAGGAGATGTGTTTTGTTTCAATGGATTAAAGCTAAACCTCCATCTGTAACACAGTGGTACAGGGAAATATTTCAGGTCTTTCCTATGAAGCGCCTCAGTGCTACACTAAAGGCCAATGACAACTTGTTTTATAATGTCTGGCATCCCTTCCTGAATTACCTTCCTGACGATACCGCTGACTTGTTGAAGAAAGGGCGACCGTATTTGGTCTTCACTAATAAGTCATAGAATATTTTTATTCTCTTTATCTCCTCTTTTGTATGGCCCCAGTGTAAATTTATATAAGCTATATGTGCAGTTTATATAAGTGAATCATTGTTTTCTTTTGTGGTTTGGCTGTATCTGTGCTGTGTTGTTCATTGTTTCTTGTTTGTGAAATCAATAAAATATATTGCAAAAAAAAAAAAAAAAAAAGGGCCCAAACCTCCTGTGAGCCCTAAGGGTTAAACACCATCTTCCACTACGACCCACTAGATCAGTGACATACGATCCACTGAAACCAGCTGAAGCTCCATCTGGGTTCTGTTACAAAGACAGAAGAAACAGAGGAAGTTCATGCGGTTTATTGCAGTTTCAGGTTAGAGATTTTGTGGGAGTGTGTGGGAGTGTGCAGGCTGGACCGAAACCTGCTGGACCGGACTCTGTGGGAACTGGCGTGGCTGTAAAGTAAGAAAATAAACGAAGCATTGAGGGAGAAAAGATTTTCAATTCAAGGTAGAAAAAGTTAGTGTGTATTCAATGATAAGTCCCAATAAAAAAAAAAGAACAATAATAACTAAGAGTTGGAGGTTTAAGCAATATCTAACTGTTTCAGTACAGAGATCTTCTGAAGTTTTCAACACAGTTTCACAGTAACTTCAGTTTGGTCTTAGTTTTCAAAAACCTGGATAACTAACAGCAAACGTTCATTTTGATAGAATTATCTGTGTTGACTAAACTGACTTAGAAATCCAATCATTTTACAGCCAAACCTGTTGAACTGTCGTCAAAGTGCAAATGTTTGGATGATTTCAGTAAAGGGTAGTGGATAGATGTGGAATTATTTCTGCTAAATATCCATTCATCCATTTTCTGAACCACTTGTGAGGTGCCGGAGCTTTTCCACTGGGGCTACCAGTGGTGGAAGGAGGATACACTGTGGACGGCTCAGCGTTGGTGATGGACAAATGAGGCCTCATGAGGTGTGTGGCCCATTCCCCTGAGTGTGTGGACACTGTGTTGGTGTGTGGCTTAATGGGGACATCTGGTGGACTTCCAAAATCATTGCAGGCTGCCTGGATTCAGAGTGTGGAGTGTGTGGCTTCAGTGGACGGTGGACACCAAATGATGAATTCATGTGTTTACTGAATGAAAGGGATTTGGATGAATTCAATTCATTTGAATAGAAGCCAAATATTAGAACTCATACGGTGTGTCAAATGAAGAATGAACAAAACAAAATGTTCAAGTCAAACTGAAAATGTCAAACTAAAGGGACAGTTTGGTCCAAATCCTTTAGGACATTGCAGTGCTTGTGGACTTGTTACTGGGGGGACAAGGCAGGGGTTCCACATTTGAATGAAGGAAAAGACGTTTTTGCAGCAAGTTGGACCATTTGGTGTGTTTGATCCCAGTTCTGCTGCTTTGGAGAACACTCTTTACATGGAACAGAAGAAGAAGGAGGACAGAAGAATTTCAGAGCAGGTTTGTAGAGGTGCTGATAAGTGTCCTTCTGATTCTGACAAGATTCTAGAGCACAGGTGTCAAACATGACGCCCGGGGGCCAGATCCGGCCCACCAAAGGGTCCAGTCCGACCCTGGGATGAATTTGTGAAATGAAAAAATTACACTAAGACGTTAACAATCAGTGGTGTCCAACTCATTTTAATTCAGGTTCCACATAGTACCAAAATTCCACAGTCTTGAATTGAATTAAGCAAAAAACTTTAAAAAAAAAAAAAATGGCTTGAATTAAGGAAAAAAAATCTTGAATTAAGCAAAAAAAAAATGCTGAATTAAGCCCAAAAAAAAAAAATCTCAAATTTAGCAAAAAATCTTGAATTAACAACTTCAGATTTTTTCTTTGTTTTAGTGCAAAAAAACCCATAAAATTATGAAACTCTTTCTATTTCCAAACTCTCCTGTACCAATAAAATGTGACTAACCTGAACAAATGTGACCAACCTGAAATGTCTGTATTAAATTCAGTCCAGTTTGAACTCTTTTCTTCCTGTTCCTCAGTGTTTAGTGTCTTTGGAGATCTGATCCAGAATGCACATGGACTAATGAGAAGTTACTACTCAAAAACGACCCAAAAATAACCCTAAAATCACCTAAAAATTACTCAAAAACCACCTAACAACCACAAAAAAGAAACCCACCTAAAATCACAAAAATGACCTAAAAATCACCCAAAACCACATAAAAATAACCCAAAAAACACCGAAAAATCACTCAAAAAAACACCTAAAAATCACCCAAAAACCACCTAAAAAAACGCCTAAAAATCACCCAAAAATTACCCAAAAACAACCCAAAAAAAGCACTTAACATTATGCCAATAATTAATGACAACTTCAAATTCGAGTGCCAAAAAAATTAACATTAAATTCTGAAAATATTCCTATTTCCAAACTCTCCTGTACCAATAAAATGTGACTAACCTGAACAAATGTGTCCAAATGTCTGTATTAAATTCAGTCCAGTTTGAACTCTTTTCTTCCTGTTCCTCAGTGTTTAGTGTCTTTGGAGATCTGATCCAGAATGCACATGGACTAATGAGAAGTTACTACTCAAAAACAACCCCAAAAATAACCTTAAAATCACCTAAAATTTACTCAAAAACCACCTAACAACCACAAAAAAACCCCCACCTAAAAATCACAAAAACCACATAAAATAACCCAAAAACACCTAAAAATAACCCAAAAAATACCTAAAAATCACCCAAACCACCTAACATTATGCCAATAATTAATGATAACTTCAAATTTTAGTGCTAAAAAAATTAACATTAAATGATGAAAATCTTTCCATTTCCAAACTGTCCTGTACCAATAAAATGTGACTAACCTGAACAAATGTGTCCAAATGTCTGTATTAAATTCAGTCCAGTCTGAACTCTTTTCTTCCTGTTCCTCAGTGTTTAGTGTCTTTGGAGATCTGATCCAGAATGCACATGGACTAATCAGAAGTTAGGACTCAAAAATCCCCCAAATTCACCCAAACTGACCCTAAAACCACCTTTGTTTGCCCAGCTCTCTCCGCCTGAGTCCCGGATGATGGCCCCTCCTTCCGTCTCCGCCCAGGTCTCCAGCCTGGGCCCTCCTGGTCCCGTTGGGATTCCCCGGCTCCAGACCCAGCGCCTGTCTGACTGCCCTGCTGTCTGTCCTGTCTGTGGACAGTTTGCCTGTTAATCAAACTGTTGGACTTTACTGGGGTGTTCTGCTCTGGGCTCCTCCGTTGCACTTGTGTCAAACATATGTGTGTGTGTTGTGTGTGTCATGCTCATGGATGCTGTGTGTCCATATGTGATGTCTGTTTCCATCCCTGTCTGTGATCCTGTGCTGATGGATTGGGTGGCTTTCTACTGGATGTGCTGCTTTTGTAGCTTTGGATTCCATGTGCTGTCTCTGGAGGACTGGACCCATGCTTCACTGTTCTCTCTGATCTGTGTTTGGGACCGAGCAGTAAGACGAGCAGGACACAGCTGTGGGGTTTATTCAGCCCAATGATCCAAAAAGGATTACAAATGATAGTTTGAACAATTAAGCAGAGAAAAGAGCTCCACATCCCAGAACTGGACACAAAAATAATAGACACTAAGGCTGAGAACAAGAACTGATGCATTCAACAAACGGACCAAAACTGAGCCGACAGAATGAGACTCAGTGGGAGCAGATATAGAGGTTTGGACAAACCATGAAACTAACGAGGGCAAAACCAAATGGACACCAACGACAACTAAATCCAACTGGAGCTTTGGGAACATTCAATCCCCCCATGACAGACCTACCCACAGATGTTCAATGATGTTCCAGTCTGGGACTGTGAGGTGCGTTCCAAACCTTCAGCTGGAGTCTGTGAGCTGGTCCATGGTGGATTTACCGATAGGGTTCACATCATCATCCTGGTGGAAAATCCATCCTCTCTGACAGTGTTCATTTGTCAGATTTGGCTGCAGTGCTTTGGATTGGATTGTTTGGCTTTTCTTTGGTTTGGAGGACAGACTGTCATCACAGAGAAACAAACACTAGAAATACAATAATGAAGAGTGGAACAGCCCAGTCTGAGTGTTTGAAGTGTGTGTGTTTCTATTGGATTGACCTGTTTCATATATTCAAGAGGAATAAGATCAAGCCTCAGTTCAGGAGTTGGACTGGACAAACACAAACACACACACAACAGAGCAATCAAACAGCTGCTTCAGCTTCTGCATCTGAGCTTATTGGAGGAAACTGATATGTGATCTGAGATCTGTCTGCAGAGGAGACAGAGGACAGAGACACACCTGACCTCTGACCTGCACCTGAACTCTGACCTTTGACCTTCAGCTTCACTGCTTTCCTTCTCAGGGAGACTCCATCTCTGCTGACTAAACATAAATATCTTCCAGAGTCGTCCTGTTGGGGGTCATTCAGGGTCAGACTGAAGTCTCCAGTCGTCCATGGGTCTTTATTCATCTTTGTTCTGTTTCTGTATCTGTCGTCCTGTTGAAAATGTTGAGCTGACTTCTTCTCATACACATGGACACGTACGTTTTTCAGGTCATTAGGACGGTACCACCACCCCACTCTGGCGTCCTGAGGCAGGTCAGGGGTCGTTCTGAAGGGCAGCAGGGCCGACCACGCCCCCTCCTCCACCTCCACCTGTTGACCTGGGAGGAAACATGACATCAACATGAGACAGTTTTTTATCATCAACTCTTCTATATGGAGGAAAATCAGCCTCTGTAAAAGGAAAAGATTGAATAATTGTTCAACTTCAGTTCTGGGACCAGGAACAGCAGAGAAGGCTGATTAGATGACTACAACCACAGATCCATGGTGGTCTAAACTGGCTCTAGGACACAGAATACTACTGTCCTGGTGGGGAAGGAGGTGGAGCTGTGGCAGAGGGTTCAGAGGTCCACACTAGACCTGGGCTCTGGAACCCATCTGCTCAAGGGTACTGGGACTATGGTTTTTTATTCAGGAGTTGTTCAGGGTGAGAGGTGTGGAGCAGGTGTGGAGCAGGTGTGGGGCAGCTGTGGCGCAGGTGTGGAGCAGGTGTGGGGCAGTTGTGGAGCAGGTGTTGGACAGGTGTGGAGCAGGAGTGGAGCAGGTGTGGGGCAGGTGTGGGGCAGCTGTGGAACAGGTGTGGGGTTCCTCCACCTGCTCCACACCTCTGGTAGAACTCTGGCTCAGTGGCTTTATGTTGGAGTTCACCCATTGAATGAGGGGGCGGAGCTTCAGTTCAGGAACAGGTTGTGACTGTTGTCTGTCCCAGGTGGACCCTGCTGGTCTACTTGGAGTCTGGTGGTGGTGTACTGGAAGGCGCTCCCCTCATAGACTCCACTGTTCTACTGAGAAACTTCAACATTCACATGGGTAATGACAATGAGACCAGGAGGAGTGGGACTGGGAGGACTGGTCTGGATCTGAACCTGGGGTTTTTCCATTATCAGACCTCTGGACAAGTCACAGTTTGTCCAGAACTAACACTTTGTCACAACAGTGTTATTAATTCTTTAAGTGCCAGACAGTTAAGGGGCTAATAAGCCTTAAAAGTGCCACAGAATTTGGCCGTTTTTCAGTATTTCGCGTCGTTTTTATAATATTTGAAGAATCCTGCAGGAAACCGCTCGGTAACATCCGACTGATTGCTGATTAGATCCAAAACGCACCGGACGCAGCCGATTCATTATTGATCGTAATTTGCATAATTTATAATAATAATAATAATAATCTTTATTTATATAGCACTTTTCATACATTAAAAACTGTAGCACAAAGTGCTTTACATATCAGTTTAAAATCAGTACCGCCCCCCACCCACACCCACCCACTCACCCGCACACACACACACACACACACACACATATACATGCAAACCCACAAGCTCACACATACTTAAGAAGACTGACTGAGCACGGGTAGACCAGAACAAAAATGTACAAGTAAAAGTAAAACATCAATTTAGGAGGCGCTGTCTCAGGGAGGGCAACACGGTGGTGCAGTGGTTAGCACTCATGCCTCACAGCAAGAAGGTCCTGGGTTCGATTCCAACACCAGTCGACGGGGGGTGGGACCTTTCTGTGTGGAGTTTGCATGTTCTCCCCGTGTCTGCGTGGGTTCTCTCCGGGTACTGCGGCTTCCTCCCACCATCCAAAGACATGCACTAATAGGTTAACTGGTTAATCTAAATTGCCCATAGGTGTGAATGTGAGAGTGATTGTTTGTCTCTATATTTTCAGCCCTGCGATGAACTGGCGACTTGTCCAGGGTGTACCCCGCCTTCGCCCCTATGTAGCTGGGATAGGCTCCAAGCGACCCCCGTGACCCTAGTGAGGATAAAGCGGGTTCAGAAAATGAATGAATGAATGTCTCAGGGAGCCATCCGCACCAGGATGCAGCCGCCGACCCCGGCGACCAGGCACCAGCAACACAGCCCCGCATCCCAACTAGTGGGAGAGGGCCAACTGGGACCCCCACCCACCAGAAAGGAGCGGACCCCAGTGAGAGAAGGCGCCACAGCCCCCGGAGTCCACAGCCGCCCCCCGGCATGGAGGGCTCCCTCTGATGAAACACCGGAGAATAAGAAACATTAAAAGATATAAAATATTATTCGGTCGCGTGACCTCAGATTCCCGTCTGCTTGGTCTCAAAAGGGGGACACAGAAAGAACGTCATCGAAATGTGAGAAAGAAATGGGGGTGGATGGTTTGTTTGTACACAAATGTGGCGTGTTCTCCAAAGCCAATCTGATCGGCCCGTGGCACTTTACAGGTTGTTTTCGTAAAGCCGATTTAATCGGCCCATGGCACTGAAAGTGTTAAGTACATGTGGCACAAGGTGTTTTGGGCAGGTCCAACGAGGACAAAACCCCTGGAATATGTAGGAAATGATATATGACACAGCTGGACAGGGAAGGATGGATGAATGGATTATCCAGCCTGATTAAAAATACTCGAATATACAGGGTGGGGAAGCAAAATTTACACTGAACATTTAGTTGTTTTTTCTCAGCAGACACTACGTCAGTTGTTTTGAACCCAAACATATACTGATGTCATAATCATACCTAACACTATTATCCATACCTTTTCAGAAACTTTTGCCCATATGAGTAATCAGGAAAGCAAACGTCAAAGAGTGTGTGATTTGCTGAATGCACTCGTCACACCAAAGGAGATTTCAAAAATAGTTGGAGTGTCCATAAAGACTGTTTATAATGGAAAGAAGAGAATGACTATGAGCAAAACTATTACCAGAAAGTCTGGAAGATACTATTAAAGAAGAATGGGAGAAGTTGTCACCCCAATATTTGAGGAACAATTGCGCAAGTTTCAGGAAGCGTGTGAAGGCAGTTATTGAGAAAGAAGGAGGACACATAGAATAAAAACATTTTCTATTATGGACATTTTCTTGTGGCAAATAAATTCTCATGACTTTCAATAAACTAACTGGTCATACACTGTCTTTCAATCCCTGCCTCAAAATATTGTACATTTTGCTTCCCCACCCTATATATCATTCAAATCTGCTCCATGAGTAACTGCACATTGTGCTCTTTGTGATTGTGGAGGTTGGACAGGGAAAGGGAAAGAAGGGCTCAGTGTTCTAGAACTAGGACTGACCTGTGTCTACAGCACTGACCTGTGACCCACAGAAACACTCGTTTCCTCCTCAGGATCTGCTTGTCTCTGTTGTAGACGGTGCAGGTGTAGATGTGGTTGTCCTGGTCTGTGGGGTGTTTCAGGGTCAGACTGAGGTCTCCAGTTCTCAGTGGGTCTTCTTTCATCTCTGTTCTGTTTCTGTATTCATCGTCCTGTTCATTAGTTCTGTCAGAGCCGTCCTCATACACATGGACCTTCCCGTCACAACAGTGCGTCCACTCCACTGTGAGCTGACTGACGTCCTCTATATGTAATGTGGTTTTCCAGGGCAGCAGGACAGACTCCTCCCCTGAATCCACCTCCACCTGTTGGGCTGAGAACAACACCCATACCATCAGACAACAGTAGAGGAAAACATCTGCCATGGATCCAGTTCTAAGTGATGATGGAATCAGCAGCAGAACCAAGTACTTCTGTGTGTGTCTGAAGTTTTGAGTCTGTTTGTGAATGTCATCAGGATCACAGCAGTTCCAGTTCAGTCTCAGACTGCCCTGCTGGTATGTTATCTGTCATATGTTTGGGATGACTGCTACTAAAATGTCTGTTCAACACATGTGTGAATAACTCCAGTTTCATCTGTAGATGTGCTTCAATCTGGAGAATTGATTGGATTTGCTCCATGCTGTATTCACAGGTGGTTTCCTCAGATGTTTGTGGATTTTGGGGAAATCATCATAATAGGAGTGACTCAATGAGGGTTCAGCCAATAACCATACTCCTTTTATATGATCCAGTTGGATTTGAAAGGAACTGTGAGGATATTAAACATCAGTAAAGACAATGTCGCACAAGGAAACTGTAACCAACAAAGCACAGAGTAAAAGGAGAATTCATCCAAGTGTGTCATTCCATCAAAGCCAGTTTATACAAACGTGTTGAAGAAGTGGTTTCAACAATCTGAACAGAAAAGACCAGAAGGAATGACAAGAAAGACTGACACTAGTGAAGGACTGGGAGGGTTTTTGGGTCCCCCCTAAGAGAGGGGGGGCAGAGTTCAGTTGGTTCTCTGAGTCTACAAGTTCACCACTAGGTGGAGTAAATATCACCAACTTCACCTTTAACGCATCAGTTTTTAACGACACTTTAAACACAATTGAATGTACGACATGAAAGAAAACATGATTTTTGAAAACAGTCACTAACGCAGTGTTTTTCAACCTTGGGGTCGGGACCCCACGTGGGGTCACCTGGAATTCAAATGGGGTCGCCTGAAATTTCTAGTAATTGATAAAAAATAAAATAAAATAAAAACTTACTGATAAAAAATATATGTTGAGTTGAGCGAGTCGATCACAATACATAAAAGGCTTCAATGGAAAGGTGAGCGCGCCTTTTCCATCAGGGCCCCTCGACTTTGGAACAGCCTGCCCCAGGAGATAAGGCTGTGGAATCACTGACGTCTGTGAAATCACTTCTGAAAACACATTTTTATAGACTTGCCTTTATGTGATGTTTGTCCCTTTTTATTTTTGTAATTTTTAATTTTATCTTGTTTGGTTGTTCATTTATATTCTCATACATGATGTTGTTAAATGTCACTCCTTCATTTTTGCATTGATTCGACAGCATCATGTTACGCTATCCCTGCCCTCTTTACTCCCATTCACTCAATTTATATGAAGTGTCATGTTTTTGCGTTTGCTGTGTATATCTCTGTTATTGTGTTGCTTCTGTTTTAGTGTCTTTTCTTGCATCTTGTATTCTGCTGTTGTGCCCTTCTGCTTTGTCTGACAAAGCACTTTGTAAACTTCATTTGAAAAGGTCCTATATAAATAAAGATATTATTATTATTATTATTATTATTATTATTATTATTATTATTATTATTATAACAGACATGACAAACTGTGAGTGTGAAACTGCAGCACTGTGGTTCTGTTTGTGTGTCACATGTTCATTGTGGTCAGTTTCAGATGCTGCATGTCATACCTGCAGCCAGACGATAGTCTGGTTTTGTCTGTCTTTTATGTTTTGTTTGTCACTTCCTGTTTTATTTTGTTAAGTTTTCCCTCATGTGTCTTGTCTGTCATCTTTACTTCCTGTTCCCCGTTCATCCTGACCTCTGTCCTGATTACCTGTCTCCGCCCTGATTTGCTCCACCTGTGTCTAGTTGTCTTCCCTCCCTTTTGTGTATTTAAACCCTGTCTTTTCCTTTTGTCAATCGCCAGTTTGTAACTCCTGTAGTTCAGACCAGTGTTTTTGACCTCGTTTGTTCGTTTGCCTGCCTGTTTTTGACCTGTTTTGGATTCCTCGGTTTCTCGTCTTCTGCCTGATCCCTGTCGGTTTTTGTCTGCCTCATCTGATCTGGTTTTGACCTTCTCGCCCTGACTACCGGTACGTGAGTTTGCCTTGTCCTTATGTCCTGTTGCTCGATTGTTAGCCTGCCTGTGTATGACCTGTTTCCGTCCCTGACCTCCCTTTGCTTTTCCCCAGTCGGGGAAAGTACTCCTAACACTGCTCGGGGAGACGGGCTGCTGCCCTCGATCCGGAGGACGAATCAGAGGAGGAAATCTCCAACCATTATCCTCAAGATTCTGTCTCTCATAATATTTTTTCACCTGTGTGTGTGAATAATAAATCTTTTGGAACTAATTTTTGTTGTCTGAGTTCTGCATTTGGATTCTGTGGTTGTACTAACGTTATCACACTGCAGCTCTTTCATAATTCATAGTTTCAGTTCTTGTTTGTTCAGTATTAATTGTCCTCCTTGTAAATCACAGCTGGACTGACTGGACAGATCCTGACCAGGGAAAATACAATTCTCCCTTTGTGCAGTAATCTACACCTGATTTACTGCCTCTGTCCACAATAATAGACATTATATAGACTAAATGTTTTCTAAAATGAACATTTATTTGCAACATAGTATAGCAAACTATTACATCATCACAAACAAATTAATTTTAGCAAAAACAAAAAGTCTCTGTTTTGAATGTTTGGGGACGCCAGAAATTTGTGATGTTAAAATGGGGTCACAAGGCAAAAAAGGATGGGAACCACTGCACTATTGGGTTGGAATTCCCCCTCATTTTTCACAGCACACAGTCTTCTATCAGACTTTGTAAAAACATAAACCTGCTGGTGGTGGCCTTTCTCAGACCAGGGGCCTCATGTATAAAGCGTGCGTACGCACAAAAACCTGGCGTACGCCCTTTTTCACGCTCAGATGTATAAAGAGTGAAATGACTGTGGAAATGTGTGGTCCTTCACGCCAACTCCATAGCTGGTGTACGCACGTTTCTAGTATTTGGAACCTTTGGCGACACTTAGAGGTGACACTGAAAAACTGTTAATAATGTGAAAAAGGTCATTCCTCCGATTGATGGGCACATCGAAGATACACAGAAGAACTATGAACACACTGGTACGTCATCCTACTGTCAGAGCAGCACATCCACCACCAGAACCAACCAGACCAACCAGAACCAGACCACCCCTGGACCCATCAATGCCAATCCTGCCCGGGAGGACATTAAGCAACAACCATATAAAGAGACAAGGACACAAAATTCATTGGTTGATAAATATAGTGTTCATGTCTGTGAGAACATTTATTAGTTGGTCCAGTCACTCACTGACTCCGCCCATTGTCCTCACCACGTCCTAATGTGACTCGGGTCAGTACAGACCCATGTCGGTCAGACGGGCATCAGCAGAGGACTGTTGGACCGGTGGACCAGCTAACGCTGGGGAGGCAACAGTTAGCCTCTGTGACAGGAGGATGATACTGCGTCTGACCGTCTTCTGTCTCATTGTTGTAAAATAATAATTTGAGTGATTAAACATGAGTCAAAGTCTTTGATTTCCTCTTTGATTTCCTGACATGACTATGCATGAACCTTTATCTTGTTTGGCTGTGATCAGACTGTGTGTGACCCGTAGAATGAACTAATGTGTGACTTAAACAAATACTAAATATATATTTATCTTGGGGCTGATCCGCATCAGCCCTGTAAGAAAAGTGTCACAATATCGGCGACTCTTTCCTCAGAATGTCTCAGTTCGTCTCTTTTCTCCTTCCACCTGTTTTGGCCTCCGCTTCACATCCACCTTGACGTCATCATCTGATCCTGCAGAGTGGGGAATCCCACCTGCAGACCCCGTTTATGCTGATTTGCATATTTAAATGTGGGCGTGGAGAGGGAGGAGTCAGGTAGTCCAACATATGCGCTCAATTCCACGCTGATTGCGATGAATAAAGGAAGTGTACTTGGATTCGGGCGTATGCTCAGTTTTATACATCTGGATTTTTTTGTGCGGCAGGTTTCAGTATGAAATCCACGCAAGTCTTTATACATGAGGCCCCAGGTCCTCTGGCTTCCTCCCACCATCCACACACATGCATTTTATGGCTTAATTGGTGAGTCTAAATCAAAAGAATGTGACAGTGAATGGTTGTGGGTCTCTACATGTTAGCGCTGACCTAGACAAATATTCCCAGTAAACCGTGCATTTCCTTGTTGGTAGTCAGGATAGGCCCTGGCATCCCTGCAACCCTCCAGAGGATTCAACAGTTTGGAAAATGAAGGAATATTTCTGTTGTTGTGTCAGAGGACTGTAGAAACAAACCCATAAGCTGATGCTATCATCCTGATCTATATAGTGTTAATATGAGACTGGATGGAAAATATTTGACTAATTATATTTTACTTTGGAATGTCAGGAAAAAATAACAAGGACATTTTTCAGAGTTTTGAAAGAGCTGTTTATGTCATTTTCATACTAATTAATGCTGCAGTGTTTTTGGTTTCCCTTCAGCACACTGACCTGTATCTAGAGGACTGACCCACGTCTAGAATGCTGACTCTAATGCTGCGTTTCCACTACGTGGGATCGACTCGACTCGACTCGACTCGGTCTTTTTGTGTTTGCACTATGAAAAAGGACCTGGAATCTGGTACCTGGTACTACTTTCTTGGTATCACCTCCACCGAGGTTCCAGGACTGGGGACCAGATACTAAAAGGTGACACTGTGTAAACACTGCAGACCACTGATTGGTCAGAGTGGTGTCTGTGCCCCGCCCTTTTACAAAAACAGATGCAGTAGTTTACAGTAAATGTGTCGGTAGGTTAATTCACATGATGACAGTCTGTAAAACTACACCATAGTTTGTCCAGGAGGTTCAAACGTAAAAATTCAGCATGAGTTTGACCAGACAACACGCAACGAGTGAGTTTATCAGCAACTGTGAGCAGACGACACGGAAGTAACGCACTGCATCGCTATGACGACCAGGTACTGTAAAGTGAGTAGTATCCTGGAATGGAAACGGTCTGGAACAGGACCTGGTACCAGAGTCGAGCCGGTTCTACGTAGTGGAAACGCAGCATAAGAAGGGCTCAGTGTTCTAGAACTAGGAATGACCTGTGTCTACAGGACTGACCTTTGACCTTCAGTTCCACTTGTTTCCTCCTCAGGATCTGCTTGTCTCTGTTGTAGACGGTGCAGGTGTAGGTGTCCCGGTATGTGGGGTGTTTCAGGGTCAGACTGAGGTCTCCAGTTCTCAGTGGGTCTTCTTTCATCTCTGTTCTGTTTCTGTATTTATGGTACTGTTCATTAGTTCTGTCAGAGCCGTCCTCATACACATGGACCTTCTTGTCATCATCGTCCGTCCACTCCACTGTGAGCTGACTGACGTCCTCTATATGTAATGTGGTTTTCCAGGGCAGCAGGACAGACTCCTCCTCTGAATCCACCTCCACCTGTTGGACTGAGAACAACACCCATACCATCAGACAACAGTAGAGGAAAACATCTGCCATGGATCCAGTTCTAAGTGATGATGGAATCAGCAGCAGAACCAAGTACTTCTGTGTGTGTCTGAAGTTTTGAGTCTGTTTGTGAATGTCATCAGGATCACAGCAGTTCCAGTTCAGTCTCAGACTGCCCTGCTGGTATGTTATCTGTCATATGTTTGGGATGACTGCTACTAAAATGTCTGTTCAACACATGTGTGAATAACTCCAGTTTCATCTGTAGATGTGCTTCAATCTGGAGAATTGATTGGATTTGCTCCATGCTGTATTCACAGGTGGTTTCCTCAGATGTTTGTGGATTTTGGGGAAATCATCAATAATAGGAGTGACTCAATGAGGGTTCAGCCAATAACCATACTCCTTTTATATGATCCAGTTGGATTTGAAAGGAACTGTGAGGATATTAAACATCAGTAAAGACAATGTCGCACAAGGAAACTGTAACCAACAAAGCACAGAGTAAAAGGAGAATTCATCCAAGTGTGTCATTCCATCAAAGCCAGTTTATACAAACGTGTTGAAGAAGTGGTTTCAACAATCTGAACAGAAAAGACCAGAAGGAATGACAAGAAAGACTGACACTAGTGAAGGACTGGGAGGGTTTTTGGGTCCCCCCTAAGAGAGGGGGAGCAGAGTTCAGTTGGTTCTCTGAGTCTACAAGTTCACCACTAGGTGGAGTAAATATCACCAACTTCACCTTTAACGCATCAGTTTTTAATGACACTTTAAACACAATTGAATGTACAACATGAAAGAAAACATGATTTTTGAAAACAGTCACTAACGCAGTGTTTCTCAACCTTGGGGTTGGGACCCCACGTGGGGTCACCTGGAATTCAAATGGGGTCACCTGAAATTTCTAGTAATTGATAAAAAAAAAATAAAATAAAATAAAAACTTAGTAATAAAAAATATATGTTGAGTTGAGCGAGTCAATCACAATACATAAAAGGCTTCAATGGAAAGGTGAGCGCGCCTTTTCCATCAGGGCCCCTCGACTTTGGAACAGCCTGCCCCAGGAGATAAGGCTGTGGAATCACTGACGTCTGTGAAATCACTTCTGAAAACACATTTTTATAGACTTGCCTTTATGTGATGTTTGTCCCTTTTTATTTTTTTAATTAGGCCCGAGCCGAGTAAAGCCGGCGCAGGGCCTATTGAGTCTGCAGTGGGCGCATGGGGACGAAATTGCCAGTGACGCGGTCGCCTTTCGCCACTGTCGCCACTCTCACAAATATTCACATTCAGGGCACTGAGACCTTTCTGAAGATGTACATGACATGTGCACAAATCGCATATTTACACCTGCTCAGAATGAATGGGAGTCAATGTGACACGCCCACTCGGGGTCCGTCACATGTGTGTAAGTGCACGACACGTGACATCTGACCCCACAGACATGTGGGGGAGCTCGAGAGCTTTCAAATCAGGCCAAATATGTGGTTGCCATAGAAACGTCTATATTGTTCTTGCTCAGATTATTAGGCCTGAGCCGAGTAAAGCCGGCGCAGGGCCTATTGAGTCTGCAGTGGGCGCATGGGGACGAAATCGCCAGTGACACGGTCGCCTTTCGCCACTGTCGCCACTCTCACACATATTCACCATCACGGCACTGAGACCTTTCCGAAGATGTACATGACATGTGCAAAAATCGCATATTTACACCTGCTCAGAATGAATGGGAGTCAAAGGGACACGCCCACTCGGGGTCAGTCATGTGGGTGTAAGTACACGACACGTGACCTCTCACCCCACAGACATGTGGGGGACCTCGAGAGCTTTAACATAAGGCCAAATATGTGGTTGCCATAAAAAGGGCTCTATTGTTCTTGCTCAGATTCTTATTATTTCTCTTTATTTATTATTTATTTAGTTTTAGGGGGCCAAGCCCGCGGGGACTGTGGAACGCGTATGCCAGCATAAGCGTTCCACAGTTCCAGCGGTGCTGTGGAACCCTATTGTTTTTGTACGGATTTTTATTAGGGGGCCAAGCCCGCGGGGACTGGGGGACGCGTATGCCAGCATACGCGTTCCACAGTTCCAGCGGTGCTGTGGAACCCTATTGTTTTTGTACGGATTTTTATTCTTCAATATTATTATTATTCTTTTTATTCTTCCGTTGATAAAACTGTTACTGCAGCCTAAACCGTACATGGTACGGTGGTGCAATTTGGAGGGTTGGTCCAGACCCCTGCCGGGACCTCAGACGCAAAAATTCACATATATTCACCAGTAGGGGGCGCTATAATCAAAGATAACGCGTTTTGGTCTATAACTCCCACACCGTATGTCGCACATTCAAAAACCTTATATCCTCGGATTCCCTGAATAGTACTAAATCACGTGAGCTAGGCCACGCCCATTTCCGCCATGACTTTTTTCCCTGTAAAATCGCGAAAACTGGAAAACCTACTTTTTCGAACTCCGACTTGGGACTTTGTCCGATCTGCGTGAATTTTGGCACATACACTCTTCTCATGGACCTGATTCAAAGTTATTACAATAATTTTGTTTGGTTGAAAAATACGCAAATAATTAACGAACAAATTTCTGTAGCTAGCTAAAAAAATGCTTACTCTTACATATCTCGGTCAAAATAAATGCTATCAAATCCAGATCTTAGATCCTTGGTTCTCATGTGACTCTGAGGGTATGAGCCGAATTTGGTGGATTTTGGCCACTAGGGGGCGCTGCAAATATGGAAAATTTATATCTCTGAAACGGCTGCACCGATTTCTACAAAATTTGGTGGGTATGATGGAGGGCCTATCCTGAGGCCATATCTTGAAGGTGGGTGTGGCTGAAAAATGTGGGCGTGGCTTATTTCAAGTTAAACAACAAACATTTCCTACAGCTGAACTGTTCTGCTGAGGGCTGTGAAATTTCTATGGACCCTATAGAATAGGACACAGATCTACCAGAGCAAAAACTGTGGATGTGCTCCACTAGGTGGCGCTATAACAGACAAATATGCGTTTTTGCCTCTAACTTCCACATTTTGAATGACACGTTCATAAACTTTACATCTTTGTATTCCTTGGATAGATTTGAGTCTTTTGACATAGGCCACGCCCACTTCCACTGCACATTTTTCTTTCTAAGTTGCTAGATATTGAAAACATACTTTTTCGAACTCCTACTAGGGTTTAAGCCCCATTGGCTTCAAACTTTGCACATACAATCTCCAGAGGCTTTTGATCTAAAGTTATCACAATCAGCTTGCTGCTGTAAAAAATGTGCTAGTTATAAACAAACAAATTTTTTTGCTAGCTAAAAAACACATATTGTTGCATATCTTTCTAAAAAAAAATGCTATCCACATCAAACTTTAGTTACTTGTTTTAAAGATCAACCATAGGCTCTGTGCCAAATTTGGTACAAATCGGAAAATAGGGGGCGCTATAAACAGAGAAATATCAAGTCACAAAAAAGTTGGTCCGATTCACAAAAAATTTGGTGAGCATGATGGAGGGTCACTCCTGAGACCAGCTGTAAAGTTTGGTAATGATTGGTCAATGTGGGTGTAATTTATTACAACAAATCCCAGTCCCACACATTCCTCCTTTTGCATTCCTAATGCATTGGTCCCATTCCAGTGAATGCAGGGAATCCGGCTCCAACTGTTCCTGCAGCCTAAAGCGTACATGGTAGAGCGCTGACATTTGGAGGGTTGGTCCAGACCCCTGCACGGAACTGAGACGCAAACAATTATATATGTCCACCAGCAGGGGGACATAGAACCAAGGCATATGCATTTTGGTCTATAACTCCCACACTGTATGTCACATATTAAAAAACCTCATATCCTCAGATTTCCTGAATAGGGTTGAATCACATGGGTGTGTTCAGGCAGATTTGGGGGACGACTTTTTTTCCGGCAAAATTGCGAAAACTGGAAAACCTACTTTTTGAAACTCCTACTTGGGATTTTACCTGATCTGTGTGAATCTTGGCATGTACACTCTTCTCATAGACATGATACTAAGTTATCAAAAGGGTTTTTTTTCGGTCAAAAAATGTTAAAATTATTAATGAATAAATTTCTGTAGCTAGCTAAAAAAATGTTAACTATTACATATCTCAGACAAATTAAATGCTATCAACTCCAAATATTAGATACTTGGTTAACATGTCACTGTGAGGGTATGAGCCGAATTTGACAAATGTTAGCCTCTACTGGGAGCTGCAAATATGTAACATTTTTATCTCTGAAACACCTTTACAGATATCTTTGTAATTCGGTGAGTATGATGTGTGGTCACTCCTGAGACCAGCTGTAAAGTTTAGTAATGATTGGTCAACGTGAGTGTAATCTATTCCAACTAATCCCAGTCCCACACATTCCTCCTTCCACTCTACTGGTGCATTTGTCCCATTCCAGTGAATACAGCGGCTCAGACGGTGGAATACTAACTCCAACTGTAAACCCTTATGAACGGGGCCCAGCCTCCACCAGCTCAGCCCCAGACCCGCGTCCTTCGGGGACGACTTCCGTGGGCTCTGTGGGGCCTGGGGTCCGAGTGGGCGGGGAGGCTTGGCCCCCGTTCATAACTGCTCGCAGTTCTAGTCTTCTTTTTATTTTTCTCCAGCTAAAACTGTTACTGCAGCCTAAACCGTACATGGTACAGCAGTGCAATTCGGAGGGTTGGTCCAGACCCCTGCACGTAACTCAGACGCAAAAATGCACATATATTCACCAATAGGGGGCGCTATAATCAAGGATACCTCGTTTTGGTCTATAACTCCCACACCGTATGTCGCACATTCAAAAACCTTACATCCTCAGATTCCCTGAATAGTACTGAATCACATGAGCTAGGCCACGCCCATTTCCGCCGTGACTTTTTTCCACGCAAAATTGCGAAAACTATAAAACCTACTTTTTCAAACTCCGACTTGGGATTTTGTCTGATCTGCGTGAATTTTGGCACATACACTCTTTTCATGGGCCTGATCCAAAGATATCACAAGAATTTTGTTTGGTTGCAAAATGCGCATATAATTAAAGAACAAATTTCTCTAGCTAGCTAAAAAAATGCTAACTCTTACATATCTCAGTCAAAGTAAATGCTATCAACACCAGATCTTAGATCCTTGGTTCTCATGTGACTGTGAGGGTATGAGCCAAATTTGGTGAATGTTGGCCACTAGGGGGCGCTGAAAATGTGGAAAATTTATATCTCCTAAACGGCTGCACCGATTTCTATGAAATTTGGTGGGTATGATGAAGGGCCTTTCCTGAGGCCATATCTCTAAGGTGGGCGTGGCTGAAAAATGTGGGCGTGACTTATTACAAGTTAAACAACAAACATTTCCAACAGCTGAACTGTTCTGCTGAGGGCTGTGAAATTTCTATGGACCCTATAGAATAGGACACAGATCTACCAGGGCAAAAACTGTGGATGTGCTCCACTAGGTGGCGCTATAACAGACAAATACGCGTTTTTGCCTCTAACTTCCACATTTTGAATGACACATTCATAAACTTTACATCTTTGTATTCCTTGGAAAGAGATGAGTCTTCTGACATAGGCCACGCCCACTTCCTCTTCATATTTTTCTTTCTAAATCGCTACATATTGAAAACATACTTTTTCGAACTCCTACTAGGGTTTAAGCCCCATTGGCTTCAAACTTTGCACAGACAATCTCCAGAGGCTTCTGATCTAAAGTTATTACAATCAGCTTGCTGCTGTAAAAAATGTGCTAGTTATAAACGAGTAAAAATTTTTGCTAGCTAAAAAACACATATTGTTGCCTATCTTTGTCAAAATAAATGCTATCCATATCAAAGTTAATATTCTTGTTATAGACGGAAACCAGAGGCTCTGTACCAAATTTGGCACCAATCGGATTATAGGTGGCGCTATAAGCAGAGAAAAACCAAGTCACAAAAAAGTTGGTCCGATTCACACGAAATTCGGTGAGCATGATGTGGGGTCACTCCTGAGACCAGCTGTAAAGTTTGGTAATGATTGGTCAACGTGGGTGTAATTTATTACAACAAATCCCAGTCCCACACATTCCTCCTTTTGCATTCCTAATGCATTGGTCCCATTCCAGTGAATGCAGGGAATCCGGCTCCAACTGTTCCTGCAGCCTAAAGCGTACATGGTAGAGTGCTGACATTTGGAGGGTTGGTCCAGACCCCTGCACGGAACTGAGACGCAAACAATTATATATGTCCACCAGCAGGGGGCCATAGAACCAAAGACAATGCATTTTGGTCTATAACTCCCACACTGTATGTCACATATTAAAAAACCTCATATCCTCAGATTCCCTGAATAGGGTTGAATCATGTAGGCATGGTCAGGCAGATTTGGGGGATGACTTTTTTCCAGCAAAATTGCGAAAACTGGAAAGCCTACTTTTTAAAACTTCTACTTGGGATTTTTTCCGATCTACGTTAATCTTGGCATGTACGTTCTTCTCATAGACATGATACTAAGTTATGAAAAGGATTTTGTTTGGTCAAAAAATGTGAAAATTATTGATGAATAAATTTCTGTAGCTAACTTAAAAAATGTTAACTATTACATATCTCGGACAAATTAAATGCTATCAACACCAAATAGATACTTTGTTTACATGTCACTGTGAAGGTATGAGCCGAATTTGATGAATGTTAGCCTCTACTGGGCGCTGGTAATATGTGAAATTTTTATCTCTGAAACGCCTTCACAGATTTCAACAAAATTTGGTGAGTATGATGTGTGGTCACTCCTGAGACCAGCTGTAAAGTTTAGTAATGATTGGTCAACGTGAGTGTAATCTATTCCAACTAATCCCAGTCCCACACATTCCTCCTTCCACTCTACTGGTGCATTTGTCCCATTCCAGTGAATACAGCGGCTCAGACGGTGGAATACTAACTCCAACTGTAAACCCTTATGAACGGGGCCCAGCCTCCACCAGCTCAGCCCCAGACCCGCGTCCTTCGGGGACGACTTCCGTGGGCTCTGTGGGGCCTGGGGTCCGAGTGGGCGGGGAGGCTTGGCCCTCGTTCATAACTGCTCGCAGTTCTAGTTATTATTTTTATTCTTCCGTTGATAAAACTGTTACTGCAGCCTAAACCGTACATGGTACGGTGGTGCAATTTGGAGGGTTGGTCCAGACCCCTGCAGGGACCTCAGACGCAAAAATGCGCATACATTCACCAGTAGGGGCCTTATAATCAAGGATAACGCATTTTGGTCTATAACTCCCACACCGTATGTCGCACATTCAAAAACCATATGTCGTCAGATTCCCTGAATAGTACTGAATCACGTGAGATAGGCCACGCCCATTTCCGCCATGACTTTTTCCCCCGTAAAATCGCGAAAACTGGAAAAACCTACTTTTTCGAACTCCGACTTGGGACTTTGTCCGATCTGCGTGAATTTTGGCACATACACTCTTCTTATGGACCTGATCCAAAGTTATTACAAGAATTTTGTTTGGTTGAAAAATACGCAAATAATTAACAAACAAATTTCTGTAGCTAGCTAAAAAAATGCTAACTCTTACATATCTCAGTCAAAGTAAATGCTATCAACACCAGATCTTAGATCCTTGGGTCTCATGTGACTCTGAGGGTATAAGCTGAATTTGGTGAATGTTGGCCACTAGGGGGCGCTGCAAATATAAAAAATTTATATCTCCTAAACGGCTTGACCGATTTCTACAAAATTTGGTGGGTATGATGGAGGGCCCATCCTGAGGCCATATCTTGAAGGTGGGTGAGGCTGAACAATGTGGGCGTGGCTTATTTCAAGTTAAACAACAAACATTTCCTACAGCTGAACTGTTCTGCTGAGGGCTGTGAAATTTCTATGGACCCTATAGAATAGGACACAGATCTACCAGAGCAAAAACTGTGGATGTACTCCACTAGGTGGCGCTATAACAGACAAATACGCGTTTTTGCCTCTAACTTCCACATTTTAAATGACACATTCATAAACTTTACATCTTTGTTTTCCTTGGATAGAGATGAGTCTTTTGACATCGGCCACGCCCACTTCCACTGCATGTCTTTTTTTCTAAGTCGCTACATATCGAAAACATACTTTTTCGAACTCCTACTAGGGTTTAAGCCCCATTGGCTTCAAACTTTGCACATACAATCTCCAGAGGCTTCTGATCTAAAGTTATAACAATCAGCTTGCTGCTGTAAAAAATGTGCTAGTTATAAACGAACAAATTTTTTTGCTAGCTAAAAAACACATATTGTTGCATATCTTTCTCAAAATAAATGCTATCAACATCAAACTTTAGCTACTTGTTTTAGAGGTCAACCATAGGTTCTGTGCCAAATTTGGTACAAATCGGAAAATAGGGGGCGCTATAAACAGAGAAATATCAAGTCACAAAAAAGTTGGTCCGATTCATACAAAATTTGGTGAGTATGATGAGGGGTCACTCCTGAGACCAACTGTAAAGTTTGGTAATGATTGGTCAACGTGGGTGTAATTTATTACAACAAATCCCAGTCCCACACATTCCTCCTTCCACTCTACTGGTGCATTTGTCCCATTCCAGTGAATACAGCGGCTCAGACGGTGGAATACTAACTCCAACTGTAAACCCTTATGAACGGGGCCCAGCCTCCACCAGCTCAGCCCCAGACCCACGTCCTTCGGGGACGACTTCCGTGGGCTTCCGTGGACTTCCGTGGGATCAGAAAAATTTGAAATTCGGTGCCATAGCCCCCCCTACAATTTTACCTATACGAAAATTACTTCACGTTAGACATGTGTAGCAAGAATAGGATACCAATTTATTGATTAATTGAGTGTTGATTCATTGATTAATTTAATTATAGATTTATAACTAAGCTTAAACCTAAATCAACCCCAAAACAATAATTTGGAAATCTTGCAAAGGTGATAGTTCATTGACTGCACAGATGAACCCATGTGTGAATAACAGTACACAAAGCACAACTGACACAGCAGAATTTATATACATACAAACGATTTATTAACTAACTAAGACACACAAATAACATAAAGACAAGAGACAAATACAACAAAAGGAGCAGGAGATTATGGACAGGAGACTATGTAAATTAAGTTGGCAGATAGCTATATTCAAGATATTATAATGTTAGTGAGGTTACGTTGAGGTACCTACTTAAATTGGAATAACACCAACTCAGATAAATCAGGAGCAAGTTTCTTACAAGTTAGAGGCCTTCTGAAGGAGGCAGGTTGGAGTGGCCTTGACGGAGGATGGATGAAGTCTTCTGACGTAGTTAGAAGCAGGACAGGCTGTGAAGCGACGTGTTTGTGCTGGAGGCCTGAAGGTCTGGAGTTCTGAAGTTCTGAAGTTCTGAAGCTCTGAAGTTCTGAAGTTCTGCTGGCTGGAGGACGTTCACAGCTGGCTCTGGCGGCTGGTTCTGGAAAGCTCGCCAGGAGAAGATGGAACAGCTCTGAGATCCAAGGAGATGGTCAAGACTCCTTGGAGAAAGCTCTTTGCGTAGGTGAGAGCTCAGAAGAGGTGGAGAAAGCTCTTCTCTTTGCGTAGGTGAGGGCCCAGAAGATGGACAGGACTCTGCTGAAAAGTTGGTTTCATTCACCTTTATAGTTCTGTCCAAAAACCAACTTGCCACACCTTCCTCGTACATATAGATGAGTCATCGATGCCTTGGGGTGTTGCCTTCTTTGTCTGTTTTCGGCGGGAAAACGCCTCCTCGTGAATATTTAAATGAGTCGTTTCTCTTCCCTCTTGGGAAGACAGAGGGGGAGAGGACTGTGGGCAACCTTGTAAGAAAACTTTGCATCCTTAAATAAGATCCTTAAATAAGATCACTTAAACTTTATACATCACCTGTAACCTCACTTAAGCATCAGTAAAATAATAGCATGATTATTCAGACATGCTATAAGCAGTGATACTCTTACTTTCACATCATTCACCGTGAACATGATGAGAACACACATATGTGAAACCACAGGTCAGGCAAATGGCTTAAGTCTTACGTGCAGAAAAGAGTTAACGTGCTGAGTTAATCAACATTAACACATAATGTAATACATTATTTACATGGCACATATAGGGATTTTATCATTCAGTCCTTTGTTTGTTTCTGGGTTCATCTTCACCTCTGGATAAGCAACAAGTTCCGGGGTGCTCTCAATCACCACGACAAGGGAAATGGCTCTTGATGAAGAACAGAACGAAAATGAGCCTAAGTTTCATTGTTCTGTGTACTTTTAAATTAGGTTAGTCTCATTCTTTAAGCTCATCCGTCATTATAAATGTCGCTTGTAGAGGATGTCCCAGCTTTGACCTGGTAATATATTACGTCAATGGGAGCACGTCCAAAATAAAGTTTGTCATAGAGCCACGAAAATTGGTACACAGATTCATCATGAGGAGACAAAAAAAAATATTATTATGGCCATGCCCCTAAACCAACTGGAAGTCGGCCATATTGGATTGAAATTTCCAAAATGCTGAGTCAGCGTTTTCGCTGACGTCGTATTTTAACTATCTCCTACTAAGCCGTTGGGCCAAATGAGCTCAAAATTGGTATAAAGTATCTAGAGAAGTGGGACATCATAAGTTAGCCGAATTTTTTGGATCGGTGTTACTGTTTTTGTGTGACAATGTCGCAAACTTTGCAAAGTTTCTTCGGTAATTTACCATTACAAAAATTGCTTAAGCTTAGACATACAAACACCGATTTGGCTCAAATTTGAAGGAGTCGTCTATCTCCCAGGCCTACACCCATTTATTAAAAGAAATCAAAATTTCGCACTATAGCGCCCCCTACAAATGTACATTTACAAAAATGACATCAGTTTGGACATACGACCACTGATTGGGCTCAAATTTTACTCAGACATCTGTCTCCCGTGCCTACACCTACCTGTCAAAAAAAACTGAAATTTCGCACTACAGCACCCCCTACAAGTTTTTTTTAAATTTTTTTATTCAAATTGCTTCAGTTCGGACATACGAACACCAATTTGGCTCAAATTTGACTCAGACGTCTATCTCTCAGGCCTACACCCATTTATCAGAAAAATTTGAAATTTGGACCTATAGCGCCCCCTACAATTTTATTTTTACAATAATTACTTCACTTCAGACATATGAACACCAATTTGGCTCAAATTTGAATCAGTTGTCAATCTCCCAGGCCTACACCCATTTATCAAAAAAAATTGCCATTTCACTCAATAGCGCCCCCTAAAAATTTACCTTCACGAAAATTGCATCAATTCGGACATAAGAACACCGATTTGGCTCAAATTTGAATCAGTTGTCAATCTCCCAGGCCTACACTCATTTATCAAAAGAAAATTCCATTTCACACAATAGCGCCCCCTACAAATTTACCTTCACGAAAATTGCATCAGTTCAGACATACGAACACCGATTTGGCTCAAATTTGACTCAGTGGTACATCTCGCAGGCCTACACCCATTCAATGGAACAAATTGAATTTTGGCTCATAGCGCCCCCTACAGATTTATTCATGCAAAATTTATTTCAATTCGGACATACGAACACTGATTTGTCTCAAATTTGAGTCAATTGTCAATCTCCCAGGCCTACACCCATTCATCAGAAGACACAAAATTTGGTGCTAGAGCACCACCTGTTGAACGATGAGCATACTTCCACTGGACGTGCCCTTGGCGAGGGCCTTTAGATGCCGCTTGTGGCTTAAATTTTTATTTATTTTTTTAGGCCCGAGCCGAGTAAAGCCGGCGCAGGGCTTATTGAGTCTGCAGTGGGCGCATGGGGACGAAATCACCAATGACGCGGTTGCCTTTCGCCACTGTCGCCACTCTCACACATATTCACATTCACGGCACTGAGACCTTTCCGAAGATGTATATGACATGTGCACAGATCGCATATTTACACCTGCTCAGAATGAATGGGAGTCAATGGGCCATGCCCACTCGGGGTCAGTCACATGGGTGTAAGTGCATGACATGTGACATCTGACCCCACAGACATGTGGGGGAGCTCGAGAGCTTTCAAATAAGGCCAAATACGTGGTTGCCACGGAAACGGCTATATTGTTCTTGCTCAGATTATTATTATTATTTGTTTTTTTTTATTAGGCCCGAGCCGAGTAAAGCCGGCGCAGGGCCTATTGAGTCTGCAGTGGGCGCATGGGGACGAAATCGCCAGTGACGCGGTCGCCTTTCGCCACTGTCGCCACTCTCACACATATTCACATTCACGGCACTGAGACCTTTCCGACGATGTATATGACATGTGCACAAATCGCATATTTACACCTGCTCAGAATGAATGGGAGTCAATGGGACACGCCCACTCGGGGTCAGTCACATGTGTGTAAGTGCACGACAGGTGACATCTGACCCCACACACATGTGGGGGACCTTGAGAACTTTCAAAAAAGGGCAAATACGTGGTTGCCATAGAAACGGCTATATTGTTCTTGCTCAGATTATTATTATTTTTATTTTATTTTTTATTTTTTTTATTAGGCCCGAGCCGAGTAAAGCTGGCGCAGGGCCTATTGAGTCTGCAGTGGGCGCATGGGGACGAAATCGCCAGTGACGCGGTCGCCTTTCGCCACTGTCGCCACTCTAACACATATTCACATTCACGGCACTGAGACCTTTCCGACGATGTATATGACATGTGCACAAATCGCATATTTACACCTGCTCTGAATGAATGGGAGTCAATGGGACACGCGCAGTCGGGGTCAGTCACGTGGGTGAAAGTGCACGACACGTGACATCTGACCCCACAGACATGTGGGGGAGCTCGAGAGCTTTCAAATCAGGCCAAATATGTGGTTGCCATAGAAACGGCTATATTGTTCTTGCTCAGATTATTATTATTTTTATTTATTTTTATTTTTTTTTTGTCTTATTTTTCTTTCTCCTGCGCTTTGAGCTCAATTTTGACCCTCTGAACATTTACGAAAACTCACCAAATTTTGCCTAAAATTCAGAAGTGCGAGAAATTGAATTTACATATAGGTTTCGTAGATGTCGTTAAAGAAATGTTGCGGCAGCGCCCCCTTGAAAAGTGGAAATGCATTGCGCCAATGGGAGCGCATCCAACATAAAGTTTGTAGTGGAGCCACGAAAATTGGTACACAGATTCATCATGAGGAGACAAACAAAAAATATTATTATGGCCACGCCCCTAAACCAACCCTTAGTCGGCCATATTGGATTGAAATTTCCAAAATGCTGAGTCAGCGTTTTCGCTGAAGTTGTATTTTAACTATCTCCTACTAAGCCGTTTGGCCGAATGAGCTCAAAATCGGTGTACAGTATCTAGAGAAGTGGGACATCAAAAGTTAGCCGAATTTTTTGAATCGGCATCATCGTTTTTGTGTGACAAGGTTGCAAACTTTGCGAAGTTTTTTCGAAAATTTACCATCATAAAAATTGCTTCAGCTCAGACATACGAACAGCGATTTGGCTGAAATTTGACTCAGACGTCCATCTCCCAGGCCTACACCCATTTATTAAAAGAAATTGAAATTTCGCACTATAGCGCCCCCTACAAATGTACATTTACAAAAATGACATCAGTTCGGACATACGAACACCGATTTGGCTCAAATTTGACTCAGACATCTGTCTCAAAGGCCTACACCTATTTATCAAAAGAAACTGAAATTTTGCACTACAGCGCCCCCTACAAAACTTTTTAATATTTTTTATTAAAATTGCTTCAGTTCGGACATACGAACACCAATTTGGCTCAAATTTGACTCAGACGTCTATATCCCAGGCCTACACCCATTTATCAGAAAAATTTTAAATTCGGCGCCATAGCGCCCCCTACAATGTTACCTTTACGAAAATTACTTCATGTTAGACATGCGAACACCAATTTGGCTCAAATTTGAATCAGTTGTCAATCTCCCAGGCCTACACCCATTTATCAAAAGAAATTGCCACTTCGCTCAGTAGCGCCCCCTACAAATTTACCTTCATGAAAATTGCATCAGTTCAGACATACGAACACCGATTTGGCTCAAATTTGACTCAGTGGTACATGTCACAGGCCTACACCCATTCAATGGCACAAATTAAATTTTTGCTCATAGCGCCCCCTACAGATTTATATATACAAAATTTTGTTCAGTTCGGACATACGAACACTGATTTGTCTCAAATCAATTGTCAATGTCCCAGGCCTAAACCCATTCATTAGAAGACACAAAATTTGGGGCTACAGCGCCACCTGCTGAACGATGAGCATACTTCCACTGGACTCGCCCTTGGCGAGGGCCTTTAGATGCCGCTTGCGGCTTTAATTTGTCTTATTTTTCCTTCTCCTGCGCTTTGAGCTCAATTTTGACCCCCTGAACACTTACGAAAACTCACCAAATTTTGCACAAAATTCAGAAGTGCGAGAAATTGAATTTACATATAGGTTTCGTAGATGTCAGTAAAGAAATGTTGCTGCAGCGCCCCCTTGAAAAGTGGAAATGCATTGCGCCAATGGGAGCGCGTCCAAATTAAAGTTTGTCGTAGAGCCACAAAAATCGGTACACAGATTCATCATGACGAGACAAACAAAAAATATTATTATGGCCACGCCCCAAAACCAACCCTTAGTCGGCCATATTGGATTGAAATTTCCAAAATGCTGAGTCAGCGTTTTCGCTGACGTTGTATTTTAACTATCTCCTACTAAGCCGTTTGGCCAAATGAGCTGAAAATCGGTGTACAGTATCTAAAGAAGTGGGGAATCCAAAGTTAGCCGAATTTTTTGAATCGGTGTCACCGTTTTCTGCGACGAGGTTGCAAACTTTGCGAAGTTTTTTCAAAAATTTACCATTACAAAAATTGCTTCAGCTCAGACATACAAACACCGATTTGGCTGAAATTTGACTCAGACATCCATCTCCCAGGCCTACACCCATTTACTAAAAGAAATTGAAATTTTGCACTATAGCGCCCCCTACAAATTTACATTTACAAAAATGACATCAGTTCGGACATACGAACACTGATTTGGCTCAAATTTGACACATCTGTCTCCCAGGCCTACACCTATTTGTCAAAAGAAACTGAAATTTCGCACTACAGCGCCCCCTTCAAGTTTCTTTTACATTTTTTTATTAAAATTGCTTCAGTTCGGACATACGAACACCAATTTGGCTCAAATTTGACTCAGACGTCTATCTCTCAGGCCTAGACCAATTTATCAGAAAAATTTGAAATTTGGAGCTATAGTGCCCCCTACAATTTGACCTTCACAAAAATTACTTCACTTCACACATACGAACACCAATTTGGCTCAAATTTGAATCAGTTGTTAATCTCCCAGGCCTACACCCATTTATCAAAAGAAATTTCCATTTTGCTCACTAGCGCCCCCTACAAATTTACCGTCACGAAAATTGCATTACTTCGGACATACAAACACCGATTTGGCTGAAATTTGACTCAGTGGTACATCTTGCAGGCCTACACCCATTCAATTGAAGAAATTAAATTTTAGCTGCATAGCGCCCCCTACAGATTTACTTATACAAAAATTTCCTTACTTCGGACATACGAGCAATGATTTCCCTCAAATTTGAATCAGTTGTTAATCTCCCAGGCCTACACCCATTTATCAAAAGAAATTTCCATTTTGCTCACTAGCGCCCCCTACAAATTTACCGTTACGAAAATTGCATTACTTCGGACATACAAACACCGATTTGGCTCAAATTTGACTCAGTGGTACATCTTGCAGGCCTACACCCATTCAACTGAAGAAATTAAATTTTAGCTGCATAGCGCCCCCTACAGATTTACTTATACAAAAATTTCCTTACTTCAGACATACGAGCAATGATTTCCCTCAAATTTGAATCAGTTGTCAATCTCCCAGGCCTACACCCATTCATCAGAAGAAACTGAAATTTGGTGCTAGAGCGCCACCTGCTGAACGATGGGCATACTTCCACTGGACGTGCCCTTGGCGAGGGCCTTTAGATGCCGCTTGCGGCTTTAATTTTTCTTTCTCCTACGCTTTGAGCGCAATTTTGACCCCCTGAACATTTACGAAAACTCACCAAATTTTGCACAAAATTCAGAAGTGCGAGAAATTGAATTTACATATAGGTTTTGTAGATGTCGGTAAAGAAATTTTGCGGCAGCACCCCCTTGAAAAGTGGAAATGCATTACACCAATGAGAGCACGTCCAACATAAAGTTTGTCGTAGAGCCACGAAAATCAGTACACAGATTCATCATGAGGAGACAAACAAAAAATATTATTGCGGCCACGCCCCTAAACCAACCCTTAGTCAGCCATATTGGATTGAAATTTCCAAAATGCTGAGTCAGCGTTTTCGCTGACGTATTTTAACTATCTCCTACTAAGCCGTTTGGCCAAATGAGCTCAAAATCGGTGTACAGTATCTAGAGAAGTGGAGCATCAAAAGTTAGCCGAATTTTTTGAATTGGTGTCACCGTTTTTGTGCGACGAGGTTGCAAACTTTGCGAAGTTTTTTCGAAAATTTGCCATGACAAAAATTGCTTCAGCTCAGACATACAAACACCGATTTGGCTCAAATTTGACTCAGACATCTATCTCCCAGGTCTACACCCATTTATTAAAAGAAACTAAATCTCGCACTACAGCGCCCCCTACAAATGTACATTTACAAAAATGACATCAGTTCGGAGATACAAACACCGATTTGGCTCAAATTTGACTCAGACATCTGTCTCCCAGGCCTACACCTATTTGTCAAAAGAAACTGAAATTTTGCGCTACAGCGCCCCCTACAAGTTTTTTTTTATTTTTTTATTAAAATTGCTTCAGTTCAGACATACGAACACCAATTTGACTGAAATTTAACTCAAACGTCTATCTCTCAGGCCTACACCCATTTATCAGAAAAAAATTAAATTTGGCTCTATAGCGCCCCCTACAATTTTACCTTTACGAAAATTACTTTACTTAAGACATACGAACACAAATTTGGCTCAAATTTGAAGCAGTTGCCAATCTCCCAGGCCTACAACCATTCAGCAAAAGAAATTGCCATTTCGCTCAGTAGCGCCCCCTACAAATTTAACTTCACAATAATTGCATCAATTCGGACATACGAACACCGATTTGGCTCAAATTTAAATCATTTGTCAATCTCCCTGTCCTACACCCATTTATCAAAAGAAAATGCCATTTTGCGCAATAGCACCCCCTACAAATTTACCTTCACGAAAATTGCATCAGTTCGGACATACGAACACCGATTTGGCTCAAATTTGACTCAGTGGTACATCTCGCAGGCCTACACCCATTCAATGGAACAAATTGAATTTTGGCTCTGTAGCGCCCCCTACAGATTTATTTATACAAAATTTTTTTTAGTTCGGACATACGAACACTGATTAGTCTCAAATTTGAGACAATTGTCAATCTCCCAGGCCTACACCCATTCATCAGAAAACACAAAATTTGGGGCTAGAGCGTCACCTGCTGAACGACGGACATACTTCTACTGGACGTGCCCATCTCCCAGGCCTACACCCATTTATCAGAAATATTTGAAATTCGGTGCCATAGCGCCGCCTACAATTTTACCTTTATGAAAATTACTTCACGTTAGACATACAAATACCAATTTGGCTCAAATTTGAATCAGTTGTCAGTCTCCCAGGCCTACACCCATTTATCAAAAGAAATTGCCACTTCGCTCAGTAGCGCCCCCTACAAATTTACCTTCACGAAAATTGCATCAATTCGGACATACGAACACTGATTTAGCACAAATTTGACTCAGTGGTACATCTCGCAAACCTACACCCATTCAATGGTAGAAATTTATTTTTAGCTGCATAGCTCCTCCAACAGATTTACTTATACAAAACTTTATTTAGTTCGGACATACAAACAAAGATTTGTCTCAAATTTGAATCAGTTGTCGATCTCCCAGGCCTACACCCATTCATCAGAAGACATTGAAATTTGGTGCTAGAGCGCCACCTGCTGAACGATGGACATACTTCTACTGGACGTGCCCGTGGCGAGGGCCTTTAGATGCCGCTTGCAGCTTTCATTTTTCTTTCTCCTGCGCTTTAGCTCAAATTTGACCTCCTAAACATTTACAAAAACCCACCAAATTTTACCCAAAATTCAGAAATGTGCAAAATTGAATTCACATATAGGTTTCGTAGATGTCGGTAAAGAAATGTTGTGACAGCGCCCCCTTGAAAATTGGAAATACATTACGCCAATGGGATCACGTCCAACGTAAAGTTTGTCGTAGAGCCACGAAAAACGGTACAGAGATTCATCATCAGGGGACAAACAAAAAATATTATTATGGCCATGCCCCTAAACTAACCCTTAGTCGGCCATATTGGATTGAAATATCCAAAATGCTGAGTCAGCGTTTTCGCTGACGTATTTGAACTATCTATTGAATGAACTCAAAATTGGTGTACAGTATCTAGAGAAGTGGGGCATCAAAAGTTAGCTGAATTTTTGGAATCGGTGTCACCGTTGTTGTCTGACGATGTTGCACACTTTGCAAAGTTTTTTCGAAAATTTACCATTACAAAAATTGCTTCAGCTCAGACATGCGAACACTGATTTGGCTCAAATTTGAATCAGACGTCTATCTCCCAGGCCTACACTCATTTATGAGAAAAATTTTAAATTTCGCGCGATACCGCCCCCTAAACTTTACCTTTACGATAATTGCTTCAGTTTGGACATACGAAAACCGATTTGAATCAAATTTGAATCAGTGTTCAATCTCCCAGGCCTACACCCATTTATCAAAAGAAAACGCCATTTTGCTCAGTAGCGCCCCCTAAAAATTTACCATCACGAAAATTGCATCAGTTCAGACATATGAACACCGATTTGCCTCAAGTTTGAATCATTTGCCAATCTCCCAGGCCTACACCCATTTGTCAGAAGACATTGAAAATTCACACAATAGCGCCTCCTAGAATTTACCTTTGCAAAAATTGCATCAGTTCAGACATACGAACACCGATTGGGCTCAAATTTGACTCAGACATCTGTCTCCCTTGCCTACACCCATTTATTAAAAGAAATAGAAATTTTGCACTATAGCGCCCCCTACAAACATATTTTTAAGGAAATTTCTTCAGTTCCGACATACAATTACTGATTAGGCTCAAATTTGAATTAGTTGTCTATCTCCCAGGCCTAAATCTATTCATTGGAAGAAATTTAAATTTTGCACTATAGTGCCCCCTACAAAGTTACCTTTACAAAAATTGCTTCAGCTCGGACATATGAATACCAATTTGGCTCAAATTTGAGTCAGTTGTCTGTCTCCCAGGCCTACACCCATTAATTTGAAAAATTTGAAATTTGGCTCCAAAGCGACCCCTGCAAATTTAATTTTACTAAAATTGGCTCAGTTTGGACATACGATCACCTATCTGCCTCAAATTTGAGTTAGTTGTCAATCTCCCAGGCCTACACCTATCTGTCAGAAGACACTGAAAATTCACACAGTAGCACCCCCTACAAATTTACCTTTACAAAAATTGCATAACTTCAAACATACAAACACAGATTTGCCTCAAATTTGATTCAGTTGTCAATTTCCCAGGCCTACACCCATTCATCAGAAGACATTAAAATTTGGTGCTAGAGCGCCACCTGCTGAATGATGGACATGTTTGTACTGGACGTGCCCGTGGCGAGGGCCTTTCAATACCACTTGCGGCTTTAGTTATTATTATTATTATTATTATTATTATTATTATTAGTATTATTATTATTATTATTATTATAAAAGACATGACAAACTGTGAGTGTGAAACTGCAGCACTGTGGTTCTGTTTGTGTGTCAAATGTTCATTGTGGTCAGTTTCAGATGCTGCAGCTCTTTCATAATTCATAGTTTCAGTTCTTGTTTGTTCAGTATTAATTGTCCTCCTTGTAAATCACAGCTGGACTGACTGGACAGATCCTGACCAAGGAAAATACAATTCTCCCTTTGTGCAGTAATCTACACCTGATTTACTGCCTCTGTCCACAATAATAGACATTATATAGACTAAATGTTTTCTAAAATGAACATTTATTTGCAACATAGTATAGCAAACTATTATATCATCAAAAACAAATTAATTTGAGCAAAAAAAAAAAAAGTCTCTGTTTTGAATGTTTGGGGACGCCAGAAATGTGTGATGTTAAAATGGGGTCACAAGGCAAAAAAGGATGGGAACCACTGCACTATCAGGTATTGGGTTGGAATTCCCCCTCATTTTTCACAGCACACAGTCTTCTATCAGACTTTGTACAAACATAAACCTGCTGGTGGTGGCCTTTCTCAGACCAGGTCCTCTGGCTTCCTCCCACCATCCACACACATGCATTTTATGGCTTAATTGGTGAGTCTAAATCAAAAGAATGTGACAGTGAATGGTTGTGGGTCTCTACATGTTAGCGCTGACCTAGACAAATATTCCGAGTAAACCGTGCATTTCCTTGTTGGTAGTCAGGATAGGCCCTGGCATCCCTGCAACCCTCCAGAGGATTCAACAGTTTGGAAAATGAAGGAATATTTCTGTTGTTGTGTCAGAGGACTGTAGAAACAAACCCATAAGTTGATGCTATCATCCTGATCTATATAGTGTTAATATGAGACTGGATGGAAAATATTTGACTAATTATATTTGACTTTGGAATGTCAGGAAAAAATAACAAGGACATTTTTCAGAGTTTTGAAAGAGCTGTTTATGTCATTTTCATACTAATTAATGCTGCAGTGTTTTTGGTTTCCCTTCAGCACACTGACCTGTATCTAGAGGACTGACCCACGTCTAGAATGCTGACTCTAATGCTGCGTTTCCACTACGTGGGATCGACTCGACTCGACTCGACTCGGTCTTTTTGTGTTTGCACTATGAAAAAGGACCTGGAATCTGGTACCTGGTACTACTTTTTTGGTATCACCTCCGCTGAGGTTCCAGGACTGGGGACCAGATCCTAAAAGGTGACACTGTGTAAACACTGCAGACCACTGATTGGTCAGAGTGGTGTCTGTGCCCCGCCCTTTTACAAAAACAGATGCAGTAGTTTACAGTAAATGTGTCGGTAGGTTAATTCACATGATGACAGTCTGTAAAACTACACCATAGTTTGTCCAGGAGGTTCAGACGTAAAAATTCAGCATGAGTTTGACCAGACAACACGCAACGAGTGAGTTTATCAGCAACTGTGAGCAGACGACACGGAAGTAACGCACTGCATCGCTATGACGACCAGGTACTGTAAAGTGAGTAGTATCCTGGAATGGAAACGGTCTGGAATAGGACCTGGTACCAGAGTCGAGCCGGTTCTACGTAGTGGAAACGCAGCATAAGAAGGGCTCAGTGTTCTAGAACTAGGAATGACCTGTGTCTACAGGACTGACCTTTGACCTTCAGTTCCACTTGTTTCCTCCTCAGGATCTGCTTCTCTCTGTTGTAGACGGTGCAGGTGTAGGTGTGGGTGTCCCAGTCTGTGGGGTGTTTCAGGGTCAGACTGAGGTCTCCAGTTCTCAGTGGGTCTTCTTTCATCTCTGTTCTGTTTCTGTATCTATAGTCCTGTTCATTAGTTCTGTCAGAGCCGTCCTCATACACATGGACCTTCCTGTCCTTGTGGTCCGTCCACTCCACTGTGAGCTGACTGACGTCCTCTATATGTAATGTGGTTTTCCAGGGCAGCAGGACAGACTCCTCCTCTGAATCCACCTCCACCTGTTGGACTGAGAACAACACCCATACCATCAGACAACAGTAGAGGAAAACATCTGCCATGGATCCAGTTCTAAGTCCTATTTGTTCAATCTGTGTTGAATCATCAGCAGAACCCACTGCTTATTCAACTGTTAACTCCTATTCTCAGTTCAACTCCATTGGACATTTGTGTCTGATAATCCAGACACCTTTAGTTTTCTCATCTTCTGTCTACAGCACTGACCTCTGACCTTCAGCACCACTCGTTTCTCCTTCAGGACCTTGTCTTTGTTGTAGACGATGCATGAGTGTTCTCTGGCGTCCCGGTCCGTTGGGTGTTTCAGGGTTAAACTGAAGTCTCCAGTTCTCAGCCAGTGTTTCTTCATCTCTGTTCTGTTTCTGTAAATCCGGTTCTGTTCATCAGGTTTTCCAGAGCCGTACTTATGCACAAGGAGCTGATCGTTGTCTAAGTTCTTCCACATAACGCTGATCTGTCTGGAGTTCTTTGTCAGGTGAGCTATAGTTTTACATGGCAGCAGGACAGACTCCTCCCCTGAATCCACCTCCACCAGTTGGACTGAGAACAGACAAATACAAAAGTAGACACCTGATTGGCTGGCCTGCTGTAGTGTGCTTTGTTCCAACATAATCTCCTTCTGAACCAAACATATTGTGGACAGCATTGTCTTAGAAGCATGGCAGCTCATTCAATGAGCAGCCCAAACTGTGTGTGTCTAATATGCAGGTAGTGAAAGCACATGGAAGAGCTGCAGAGGTCAAAGCAAAGGCTGCAGCTGCACTGGTTCAGAGGCAGCATCTCCACCCCTTCACCTCTACCACTAATGTTCAAATCCATTCTGCTAGTGCCAGCAAAGAGCAGGTGCACAACAAGGAGCAGTTCTGTGTGTGAGGAACAGACAAAGCACCTGTCTACTGCCATCACACTGGGATATTCACACTGCTCTGTTTAGACGGGGGGGTTCGGCCCGTCAAAGGGTCCAGTCCAAACCGTGGGATGAATGTGAGAAAATCAAAAGAGTCAAAGTCGTTTTAGCTCAGGGGAGACATACAGTCCAGTTTGAACTCAAGTGGGTCGGACCAGGACAAATACACTGTGTTCAATGAAGTTGGAACAGTTCAGTTTTGGGACATGTTCCTCTGTTTATTCCCATTCAATCACTTTTGACCCAGAACAAGGATTACATACTGAGTCCAGTTCCACCTGATCTATCAAGGATAAATCACATTTCATATGAAGAAATATTTATTCTAATTTTATTGGAAACAGTGTAATAACATTATAACTTATAGATGTCAATATTCCACCTGTTCCTAAATGTCTTGTGTGTTCGTAGATCCACTGTGATCTGTACGTGTGAATGCACATGTGGAAATGATAAGATCAGACTTAGTAGTGTTGGAACTGTACACTTATTTTTGTGGTTGTACAGGGGTGTTCAGGTTATTCACATTTTCATTCTGCAATTTTACATTTTTCACACTAAAACAAAGACAAAACTCCAGAGTTGATATAATTGACAGTGTTATTCTGCTGTTGTTTTCCTGGTGCAGCCTGATTCAGATCAAACTGGGCTGAATGTGTGACAGCCCTGGTTTAGACACAAAGGTCCAGGTGTTTGAATGCCTCCTCTATTATTGTGGAAGAAATAAATCTGCTTCATGTGCTGCTGATGTGAAAGGTGAGCACATGCTCTGTGTCTTATGACGGTTTCATCTGTAAGTTTGTCGTGTACATTAAATATTATCAGGGTTCTCACTAGGATTTTTTCACAGCGTAGGGGCACCATGGAAGCTGCACACGCATGCGGCGTTCGTACGCCTGCGGCGTGCACCACATACATGGTGTGAGTTTTGTAGGGGGGTCCGGGGGCATCCTCCCCCAAAAAATTTGTAAATGTCTAACTCTGTGAAACACTATTTCCTGCATTTTGAGGGGCACATTTTGAGGAATGAAGCCAAAAAACAATGTAATATTATCCTTCATTTGGCGTCGGTCCCACGCTTCGACGCAGACATGATCATAGGAAAATATTCACTTGCATGAAATTCGGGATAATGGGAGCGTCACTCACACTATACACACGCACACACACACACACACACACTCTCACACACACACACACACACACACACACACACACACACACACAGGCTAAAGTTTAGATCTAATTTTCCACAGGTGATCGTTCCGTTTAAATCAGATAAATTGATTGAAGTCTCATTGTCAGCCAATGAGTGTAAGGCAAGTGATGTTGGTGGGCGGGGTCAGACAATACCAAGGCACACAAAGGGGTGTGGCTTCTATTGTTGTCATTTCCTGTCTGCAGCGCTTTGAACCAAAACAAAGGAATAGATTTATTCACATTCAAATCTGGTTCTCATTACGCTGGACGATCACACACACACACACACACACACACACACACACACACACACACACACACACACACACACACACACACACTGTGATGTTGTGTTGTTAAAGCAGTCAAATGGGGCCCTCTGGTGGTGGAATCAGTGTCAGTGGTGTGTGTTTTGTCCTTTGGGTGTTACCGTAGTCAGTTCAGACATGGAAGGAAGTAGCAGACACGTTTGTGTCATTGTGTTTGTATGGACAGAAAGAACGTTTGTCTGTGAGTATTTTATGTTCAGTTGTTGTGCTAATAAACAGTCAAACCTGTCTGTGATGGAAACTTTTGTTGTTAGAATAAAAGACGTAAAATCTTAAATCAATCTGAAGATGCTAATCGTTAGCATGCCTATGGATTTTTCCATTTATGTTAGCATCGAGCTGGCGATCTTTTCTCATTCATTTGAATGTATAATGCTGTTAATGTGCTGTAACACAGAACAGAACTCAGACATGTTTTGTTTGTATGTTACAGTTTTACACTGAAGTCTGCAGTAAAAGCTCTGGACACAAGTTTTGGGCGTCTGCCTTTTCTTGGTAAACCTGTTATCTATCTGCAGAGCTACAGCTGTACACACAAGCAGGAGCAGAATACACACAAAAACACCGCTACGCTGGTGGACAGACAGCGGAGTGGGTCAAATCTCAGCGTCGGGGGCCTGACGTTCAATGACGCTAGTGAGAACCCTGATTATGGTCCAATTGCTGTTGATAGATAAATGATGAGAACTTCATTTTTATCGACGTCATCAGGGGTTTTTCTAGAAAAAATTCGTCAGAGGGAGCACAGGGAGGAGAGGGAGCGAAGAGACCAAGCGGGGGGGATGGTGTGGAAGGGGGGGTTTCCCTTTTGAACATCTGAGGTAAAAATGGAACATTCTCAGGCTATCTCAGAGGGATATTGTAACTCTAGTGGCCCTCCTGCAATTTTTTAAAGCAACCAATTGAAGAGTAACTTATTGTTCTGTTGGAGGTGAAATAATGTTGTAAATGAAGACAAAAGTCAGGTGACAGATCCATTGTATTGGCCAAGCTTGTGTTTACAAATGATCCACTCTAGTGTTCCTCCTCTTTTCTTTCACACGCTTTCTACTTCTGTATTTTTCTCTAATCTAAATCTAACAGAACAGTTCACACACTATCCACAGCTCACCCTCCTCACACTTTGAACAAGTCCAGATGACTGGAACATACTTTGGCACTAAAACTGGAAAAAATTCTGGACAACAATCTTAAATAACACAGTCAGTGTTACAACTTGTTGCACAGTGGGACTTTACACCAACAGTTTTCTATTCCTCAAGTTGCGTGTAAACATGTGTTCTATGTTTAGGATAGTTTTGGAATGATTATATTGTTTTTGATGACCAGGCACATTGTCATATTGTCACGTCTGCCACCAGACATTAGTCTGGTTTTGTCTGTCTTGTGTGTTTTGTCTGTCATTTCCTGTTTTATTTTGTTAAGTTCTCCTCATGTGTCATGTCTGGTGTCTTTGCTTCCTTTCCTTAATCGTTTCCACCTGTGTGTGATTACCTGTCCCCGCCCTGATTTGTTCCACCTGTGTCTCACTGTCTTCCCTCCCTCTTGTGTATTTAAGCCCTGTGTTTTCCCCTGTCCTGTGCCAGTTCGTAATTGCCTTCGTTTGTTACTTACCAGTGTTTTTTGGATCCTGTTTGTCTGTCTGCCTGTTTTTTGACCCGGATTGCTTCTCAGACCACTGCCTTTTGCCCGACCCTTGTCTGTGCCTCAGCTGCCATTGATTCAACGTGTGTTTGACCTTCCTGCCTGTCTTACTGGTACGTGAGCTTGTCTGTTCCCCATGTACTGTTGTCTTTCCGTCTGCCTGCCCGTGTATGACCTGGTCTGTGTACTGACATCCCTCTGCTCTCCCCTAGTCGGATACCCGACGTGTTTTTTTTCGGTCCGGGCTGTGAGGGTCCGTCTCCAGTCCACTTCACAAGCCCTGTGAAGAATCCTGAACTCTGTGACCTCAAGATTCTGTTTACAATCACTGTCAGAGACTTGTCTGTTAACCTTGTGTTTAATAAACACTGTAAACTTTTACATCTGCTTCCGGGTCTTGCATGTGGGTTCAGTCTCCGTACTCTGATCATTACACATGTGTTGTTACTGTGGTAGTTTTGCCGGGAAAAGATCGTTTTTGGAACGATTTCATGTTGTGTAAGTACTGTGTTCAGGGCCAGATTAACACTTCATTGTACCCTGGGCAACAATATTCAAGGGCCCTATCATCACAACCCCAGGATCCCTACAATCTGGCAAAATACAGAATAAGTTCCAGGAATATATGTAAATATACCCCATACTTCAATATCTAACTATCATCAAATGCATTTTGATGTACAAATGTGTAAATGTTCGTAGAACTACAAGTGCACCACTATAGCCTCTTGTCAAGGCCACTCACTTGCATATGATGATATGAAAACAAAAATCATTAGCATCAGTATAATCTAAAATTGATCCACTACATTAGAAAGAGAGGGAAGTGTCCTCCATTTTCACAAAAAATAAATAAGAAACCATTTCCAAAGTATCCAGTATATATTTAAGAACACTTTTTGCCAACACAAATGTATTGAATCGTCAGAAAAAGCCCACAGACAAAACACAAACATCATCTGATAGACTCAGATATGAATTTTAACTCTTTCCCCGCCAGAGCATTTTCCAGTGAGTTGGTAGCCAGCGCCAGCCTTTTTGGTCATTTTCACTAATCTTTGGAGGCTCACTGAAAATGTTGTGTTAGGAGTATGTGAACACTGAATACATCAAAAGAAAGAACAGAACTTCAACTTTTAAACACAAAAAACGATTTTATTCTATCTTCATTCGTTTGTGAGATATGAATATTTGAATATTGGTCATTTTCAGGAAAAAAATGAATTTAGAGCAAAAAACTGAGAAAATTGAATTTTTTCAAAGACATTGATTTTCAAGATAAAACTGATTTCCTATTTACATTTTTGACTCTTTCTTCTTTACCAACAGTAACACTGTATTCAAAATCACAAAATAAAATAATTATAACAACAATAATAATAACAAACAGCTCTAAGATATTCCATCATTCCGCAAAATGTTAGTGGAATCCACACCAAACTTTAGACCAAACATCTTCTAAAGCACCAGGTTCCTTCTAAACTTTACACTTTGACATACATCAGTTATAAGTAACAACATATTAGTTTAGTTTTTTGATATAAATACTTCAATATTCCTCAATTTCAAGAAAAAAAGAAACAAATTCACTAAATACTGCAGATTTCTGGCCTTTCTTTGGCTGCACCACATCCTCCTGTTGGACCAGCTGCTGTGTTTGATCTGTAAATAATTATATGGACATCTAGTTATTTATCTTTGGATGAATATATGTATTTATTTATTTATTTCATACAAAAGCTAAATCCAACAGTGTCTTACCTGTGTCCCTGCTGACATTCTACAGCTGAATCTGTTCTGTGTCCTCAGTCTGAATCTGAACTCACTCTAACAGATGAACACTAGCTGTCCTTTGTCTTGTCCCACGTCTGGTTGTCTGTCTTCTCCTTGAATGTCCTCTATAAATGTCTCTTTTCTCTTCCTCCTGTCTGTCATTTTCTCCGTGTCGCTCCGTGACCCCCCCCCCTCCCCCATCTCCGTGTCAGACCTGAGCCGCTCCGTGTTTCCCGTGTTCCGTGTCCGTCTCCCTCACCTTCTGTTTCTCCGTTCCTGTCTCTAATGGTTCTTCTGTAGCTCCATCACATATTGAACTGTCAGACTCTGTCTCCATAATCATCTTTAAGGCTTTTGAAACTGCGTGCGGTTCCTGCACAGTCTGCACTTCCTCATTCAGTGACTGCCGCTGGATGCGTTGCCATGGGATACGGAGACTCCAGTGCAAAAGCGTTTAACCCGGTCCTTCATTTTTCCGAAAAAACTGCTTAACTGTTTGTTTTTGGACTAAGGAAAGTATTTCACATGATCCGCAACACCTCCAACTATAGCATAACAGTGAAAACACGGATTGACGGAAAATCTCGTCATTGGCGAAGAAAGAGTTAAACAGAAATCCACTTGTCACCTCAGAATTCAACAAGAGAGTAAAAGTAAGTGCAATGTAAACATCGTTTTGATTCGCGTATGTATGTCGCATAGTTCTTGACGTCTCACATCCCGCTCAGTGCACGCACGTTGATTTGTGTCACAGCTGATTTGCTTTTTGGACTGACCAATGAGGAGAGGGTCTCAGCTCACGGTCACAGACAGCAGGAGCAGGGTTTCTGTGGAGTGCAATAGCTCCGGACAGCGGACAGTTTCATTTATAAGCAAAAGATAACCAGATATTTTCATTATGCCCGAGCTACCCAGGGCCCTTCAGACATCGCGGGCCCCTGGGCAATTGCCCAGTTGCCCATATGGTTAATCCGAGCTTGACTGTGTTGCATGTAACTATAAGTGTACAGCGTAACTAGGGCTGCATGATTTTGGCCAAAAAAAACAAAATCCTGATTTTTTTTTTCCCCTCTAAAAACTGGATTTTCGATTTTTTTTTTTTTTTTTTTTGGGTAAAACTACAAAAGACAACAGAAGTCAGCATGTCATTTTCATGAGCAGCCCACAATGCAAGGCACTGCTCTGACCTCAGATCTGTGATGAGATCATGTGATGAACCCACAGAAGATTTTTTTTTTTCATTAAATCTTTAAAATGAAGTAGAGTATACAAACAATGTATACAACAAGAAAATAACATAAGTTTGCCAGGGGGAATACACTACAATACAATGTCCAAATCCTGATGTGTTTTTTTGCTTTTTGGCTCCAGATTTATCGAACAGCTTTAAATAAAGTTCAACGTCTTTCAAAAAATAAATACTGTTGGGTTTTGTGTTACAGAACTTAGATTTGCGAATGAAAATTTTAGCAAGTAAGAGGACTAAATTAATTGTGCCAGTATCAACATTTCCTGAAATTTTCATCCAAATCCGTCCGTAACTTTTTGAGTTATCTTACAGATGGACGCCGGCAAAAACATAACCTCCTTGGCAGTGGTAAAAAAAAAAGTGTTTTTTTTTTCCTTTTTGGGGTATCTGGCCCACAGAAGTGGGTAAGTCAGTGACAGGCATCAGTCGTGTGTATGTGGACCAGGTTAATATGAGTGATCCACATGTGGTTCTGTTTAAACTGGGGGGTCCGTGTGTGGAACAGACCGACCCAGGACACACTGGAGGGATTCTATCTGTGGAGCTGGTGGATGTGTGTGGGCACAGGGCTGTGTGGGCTCCTCTGCTGAGGCTGATGACCCCAAGACCCGGACCCGGATCAGAAGAAGACAGTACGGTACGGATCCGGGACAACGGAAGATGAGTGATCCCCATGCAGTTCTATTTCAGTTGTGGGATGTGTGTGTGAAGCCACGGCTTATATTGCTGTAAGTACTGTGGGCTCATGAACAGATTTAAAGTCCATGGTCATTACACAGACTTCTGTGACAGACTGCTGTCACAGACAGGAGGAGGAGCCTACAGTAGCCCGCAAGGACGCGACCCGGAGGCACGAGAAAGACGAAATCAATTTTACGATTTCCCTTTTTTAAAAATCGTCCTAATTTAAAAATCTGATTTCGGTTTGAAATCGATTCATGGTGCAGCCCTAGGCATAACTGTGAGCTTCGGGGTAGAAAAAAAAAAATCGGAATTTCAGTAAGGGGGTGCTAACTGAAAGCATGAGGGCGCAGCGCCCCTGTTCCCCGGTTCAGAAAAACCCTTGGTCATTTAAAAAGGTAGTGAAGCAGTTTAAGGGGGTTTTCACATCAAAGGTGGTTCATTTGGTTTCATCTGCAGAAGCCTCCAGACATAAAACAGAATGAAGATGATGAAGAAACTCGTTCTAAGCCACTGTAGAAACATGGACATGTTTGTGTCCTGTTCATTATTTAAGAGCAGATTCAGCTACTTACTGATAAAATGTCAGATTTATTTCCTTTCTAATATCAATATTGATCCCAGTATTGATGTGTTGCATGACTGCAGTACTCAAATAATCAGGTTACAACTCAAAATTGTACTTTGGTATCACTAAATTAATCTGAATCGATCAATTAATACTGAATCAAATCGATATTGGATCAGATCAAATCATGATTAATTGATTCAGAACCTTATGAATCGAATTGATTATGGAAACTGGCCATGATACCCAGCCCAAACTTGAATGTTGGAACCCCTGTTGAATCAAACGGATTCCCCGATCGAACCGAACCCCCAACTGAACTGAGTCCCCAATGGACCCAAGTCTAGCAGACTGTTAGGTCTGAAAAAGACTTCAGACACCAGTTTGACTGTGGTTTGTGTCGGAGTCAAATTCTACACATGATCTGAAGCATTTCTCTGATCAGTCCACTGGGACTCCTGACCTTTGACCTCCTCAGCAGCGACTACACACACACACATTACAATCCCAAACTTGGTCTGTAGGTTTCTATATGTATGAGTGACAGTCTGCTTCTAGAATCACATGAGACAAAGACAGACATGATGAAGAACAGCACCATGGGTAATATAGGAACAGATGGGACGTACCTGACAGAAAGTACCCTCGAAACTTATAGGAAAGTCCGAGAAGGATTAGAAGAAGAACAGCAAAGACAACCAGGAGAGCTGTGGCCCAGGCTGGAAAACCCTCTGTGGACGACAAAACACCAACATGAACTCCTGCTCAGACATGATCGTATGATGACGTGTCAATCAAATCCTAACAAATGTTTAAAGACATGATCAAGGACCCGAAAACCTGCAGATATGAAGCAGAAAAGAAAGATGTGTTTTATTCTGTGAACCTGTTTGACAGTTGGTCATATGAAAGAGCCAGAGCTGACAAGGTGGAGTACTGACTGTAGTACTGAGTATTGATAAGGTGGAGTATTGACTGTAGTACTGAGTACTGATAAGGTGGAGTACTGACTGTAGTCCTGAGTATTGATAAAGTGGAGTATTGACAGTAGTCTGAGTATTGATCAGGTGGAGTATTGACAGTAGTCTGAGTATTGATCAGGTAGGGTATTGACAGTAATCTGAGTATTGATCAGGTGGAGTATTGACAGTAGTCTGAGTATTGATCAGGTGGAGTACTGACAGTAGTCTGAGTATTGATCAGTAGTATATCCAGACAGAGTATTGAACAGTGTCTTTTCTCCATCAGTATGAAATATCATCAGGACATGGATCTCCATATTGAATGTTTTGGACTCAGAAGTGAGAGCTGCAGCAGAAGGTGTGTGTTTTCAGATTGGAGCTGTTTCATGTGGTCTATCCCAGCACTGACCTGGGACCACCTGGAGCAGGACTTTAGACCTCAGGACGTCTCCTTCCCTGTAGACGGTGCAGATATACACACCTCCGTCTGTGTCTGTGGGCTTTTTCAGAGTCAGACTCATGTCTTCATTCATCTGTGTGCGGTCACGGTAAGACCTGTCCTGTGTTTGAAGATCATCAGTTTTACTCCGGGACACGTGGACCACCATCGGTTCTGGATCAAAGTGAGTCCAGTCCACTGTGGTGTCTTCAGGCAGATCGGCTGAAGCTTTACAAGGCAGACGGATAGACTCCGCCCCCTGCCGGACCTCCACCTCCTCCTGGTCATCTGACAGGAAACAGACCACAGTGATTAGAACAGACAATAAAGTCCTCTAGAACTTCAACAACACACACTGTTCATATGAAATGGAGAAGAACAAGAACCATCCAAGGTGTGTTTTCAGCAACAGACTGAAAACAAGTTCAGCTCAACCTTCATGCACAACCACAGACTAAATGGAATAATCCAGTCTGAACCTGACCTTTGACCTGTGTCTGCTGTAGTGGGTGTGGTTTATATCTGACCTCTGACCTGTGTCTGCTGTAGTGGGTGTGGTTTATATTTGACCTTTGACCTGTGTCTGCTGTAGTGGGTGTGGTTTATATCTGACCTTTGACCTGTGTCGACTGTAGTGGGTGTGGTTTGTGTCTGACCTTTGACCTGTGTCGACTGTAGTGGGTGTGGTTTATATCTGACCTTTGACCTGTGTCGACTGTAGTGGGTGTGGTTTATATCTGACCTCTGACCTGTGTCTACTGTAGTGGGTGTGGTTTATGTCTGACCTTTGACCTGTGTCTGCTGTAGTGGGTGTGGTTTATATCTGACCTCTGACCTGTGTCTACTGTAGTGGGTGTGGTTTATATCTGACCTTTGACCTGTGTCTGCTGTAGTGGGTGTGGTTTATATTTGACCTCTGACCTGTGTCTGCTGTAGTGGGTGTGGTTTATATCTGACCTTTGACCTGTGTCTACTGTAGTGGGTGTGGTTTATATCTGACCTGTGTCTACTGTAGTGGGTGTGGTTTGTGTCTGACCTTTGACCTGTGTCTACTGTAGTGGGTGTGGTTTGTGTCTGACCTTTGACCTGTGTCTACTGTAGTGGGTGTGGTTTATATCTGACCTCTGACCTGTGTCTGCTGTAGTGGGTGTGGTTTATATCTGACCTCTGACCTGTGTCTGCTGCAATGGGTGTGGTTTGTGTCTGACCTTTGACCTGTGTCTACTGTAGTGGGTGTGGTTTATATCTGACCTCTGACCTGTGTCTTCTGTAGTGGGTGTGGTTTATATCTGACCTCTGACCTGTGTCTACTGCAGTGGGTGTGGTTTGTGTCTGACCTTTGACCTGTGTCTACTGTAGTGGGTGTGGTTTATATCTGACCTGTGTCTACTGTAGTGGGTGTGGTTTGTGTCTGACCTTTGACCTGTGTCTACTGTAGTGGGTGTGGTTTGTGTCTGACCTTTGACCTGTGTCTACTGTAGTGGGTGTGGTTTATATCTGACCTCTGACCTGTGTCTGCTGTAGTGGGTGTGGTTTATATCTGACCTCTGACCTGTGTCTGCTGCAATGGGTGTGGTTTGTGTCTGACCTTTGACCTGTGTCTACTGTAGTGGGTGTGGTTTATATCTGACCTCTGACCTGTGTCTTCTGTAGTGGGTGTGGTTTATATCTGACCTCTGACCTGTGTCTACTGCAGTGGGTGTGGTTTGTGTCTGACCTTTGACCTGCAGCTGTACTTGTGTCATTCTGTCTTCTTTAGGCCCGCCCCTCCGTGTTTCCCATTGGAGGTTACAGGTGTAGTTGCTGCTGTCAGACAGTTGTGGTTTCTTCACAGTGAGGCTGAGGTTTCGAGATTGCGGAGCGTTGGACTTCATATACGTGCGGTTACTGTGTCGGTATTCCTCTATCAGTTTGCCACTGTCGTATTTCAGCAGGTGAATAACTGTTTGGTTCAGATCAGAGCGTTTCCAAACCACTGAAAAGGGAACGTCCGGGAACCCGCCAGAATACTGGTAGGGCAGCAGGACCGACTCCATCCCCTCATAGGCCTGCACCACTACAGCCAGTGCATGCTGGGAAACTGAGGACAGACACACAAACAGAGTTGATCTGTGAATGGGACCAGAAGAACCCAGGTGAGTCCTGCTCAGGTTCCTCCGTCTGGTTGGTGTTTCTCATCCTTATCTGTTCCACACTCACATTAATAAGGCTGGGATTTTACACCAGAACTTTGGTCAAAGTCGTCCTGTCAGAACATATACGGTGTGATTTGTTGGGGGTGGGGGGGGTCAACCCCCCCTCTGGTTGTCACATCCCTACTTCTGCTCAATGAATTTCATCCTTGGGGGGGGGACAACCAACTAAAACAACAGCAGGTTGTGTCAGTTTTCTTCCTCCTATATCCTCCATCACTGACACTAACGTTCACCTGAACCAAACTGTCACAGTCTGACAATTCATTACCGTCCACATGCACTGGGGGGGGTAAGGGGGGGTGAATGGGACTAATTCCTGGTGCCCAGCATTTGTGTGTCCAGTAGATACAGGTTAGAAGGTGTGAACATTTCATTTTAGATCCACTGTATAATAGAGGAATAGAAGCAGGGAGTTGGACGTTGAAAGTATGGAAAGGTTCACTTTAGTTTCACACTAGCGTTAGTTCCATTAGTTCTGGACCGCACCCCCACGTATACAACTGCTGCCAAGTACAGAAGTATAAATGTGCATTTACAGAATGACTATATGACTATATATCTATCTATCTATCTATCTATCATATATATATATATATATATATATATATATATATATATATATATATATATATATATGTATATATATATATATATGTGTGTGTCTGTGTGTGTGTGTATACGTATATATGTATATATATGTATGTGTATATATGTATTAGAGCCCGACCGATATGGGATTTTTGGGGCTGATGCCGACACTGATACTGGGGGCTAAAAAAGCTGATATCCAAAATATCGGCCAATATCTGATATTGGCCAATAACCGATATGTTGGCTGACATGAAATAAGAACACTGATCTCCACAGGATATAATCATCTTCTATTAGATAATTGTGGACAGGTGGATAAACAGTTGTATAAATCTGTGTTTATCTCATATATAATTGACACAATTTTCAAATCCAAACTATGCAATCACAAAAATAATTAGAGCAAAAACATTACTGAACACACAATTCTGTTTTCACTCACACATGTGGATGTGTCTGCCTCACAGAACTACAACTGCACATATGGACTAAGGACTAAACTGAGCATGTGCAGAGGGAATTAGGTCAGTCCTAAATTGTTCCTGATTGGAGCAACTGCAAGAGTTCCAACTGACCTGTGTTCCAACTGTCCCCAGTCTCCCCTACACTATTAACACCCAGGCCTGTCTGCAGAATGAAACTGTGAGGGAGACAGGAAGTGCACGGACATGGGGGTGTGTGGGGGGGTGGATACTTCATAAGACGAGGGGAGGGGTCTGTGATTTTCGGAGTGGGGGGGTGGGGGATGGGGGTTAAGTGGTCCATCCTCGTCAGAGCGCGGGGGAGGTGGCTCCGTGATTATGTGATTGCGTGTGGGGGGTGATAGCGTCATTGTCCGAGCAGGAGTGAAAGTGAAACTAACTCACTTTAAAGTTCCTCTTATTCTCCGGGCAGCACACACACACACACACACACACACACACACATACATACACACAGGAGCAGCGAGCGACAGAATTTCCGCGAAGAAAAAAAAGTTAATATATCAGCTACATTGGCTACATATTGACCGATGTTGATTAATTGGTGAAACGCTATAATCGGCCCGATTAATTGGCCGGACTCTAATATGTATATATACATATATATATATATATATATATATATATATATATATATATGTGTGTGCATATATATATATATATACATATATATATATATATATATATGTGTGTGCATATATATATATATATATATATATATATATATATATATATATATATATATATATATATATATATATATACATATATATACATACATATATATATATATATATATATATATATATATATATATATATATATATATATAAAATTTATATTTATATATATTTATATATGTGTGTGTGTGTGTATTCCATCAGTGACCAGTGGTTTCACTCTACAGTTTTTTTCTTCATATTTCCAGTGAAATTAACTCTTTTCTTGTTCCTTTATCTGCCTTCAAATTGTCCACAGTTGTTCTTTTTTCCTCTCAGAAACAGTCTGTGAAACATTTGATGTATTTGAGTAAAATGTCCAAAAACAGTCAGTGCAGTGCACAGTACAGACATGTTCCACCACATGAGATGGGGGACGGCTGTTTTATGGTTTTCTTACCGTGGATGAGGAGCCCAACCACCACCAACACTTTCATCTTCCTGCACAAAGTCCACAGTTGTAGTTGAATGTCCTTGGGACTGAAGGGACCCAGGCTTCAGAAGCACACAGGTGTCACTGGACCGCTTCCACTGAGCTCCACTGTGGACCGTTTCCAGCCAAGAACCTTCTGGAATGGAATGGAAAACAGGCTGAGCAGCTTTGGACTGAAGAGTCTGGAAAGAGTTCACTCAAACACTCTGTTCTCTAACCTGAGGAACCAAACATTTCCCAATCCAACTGTTTGACAGAATGTGGATCAATAAGTTTCACACCCAGGAATTCACTTCCTGTTTGAGTTACTAGTGGAGTTTCCTCTGAAGGATTCATTCACTGAACATTCCAGTGTTTCCTCAGACCCAAACTTCACTGAACAGGTTGAGTTTGTCTCATTTGAACCTCCTCAGACCCAGCTGTGGGTTTTCTGTGCACATATGTGGGCAAGAGTTTCACAACTTTATACAAAAAAATCAAATCAAATCAAACTGTCCACCACAAAGAACATTCCATAAAAATGTAAAAAACTGCATCTGAAAAAACTGTTGCATCATCATGTTTCCAATAGAAACACTGATTTAATAAAGAACAAAAACAGCTGGTACTGCTGACATTTCCTGGATCTGAGGAGGATAATACTGAATCCTTTATTAGACAAGTGACCATTTTTGGTCATTTCCACATACATGACAAGACAGTGACAGTAACACTTCCAGTGAGGACAGTGAGTCCACAATCTGAGGTCCAATGTGGTCTCCAGGGTCTATAGTTCCAATGTGGTCTCCAGGGTCTGTCAGGTCCAATGTGGTCTCAAGGGTCTGTCAGGTCCAATGTGGTCTCAAGGGTCTGTCAGTTCCAATGTGGTCTCCAGGGTCTGTCAGGTCCAATGTGGTCTCAAGGGTCCAGAAGGTCCAATATGGTCTCCAGGGTCTGTCAGGTCTAATGTGGTCTCCAGGGTCTGTCAGGTCCAATGTGGTCTCCAGGGTCTGTCAGGTCCAATGTGGTCTCCAGGGTCTGTCAGGTCCACCTGTGCTTTGTTCAGTTCCATGCAGTAATGGAACTAATGTAAGGAATGATGTTCAAAGGGGTCATGTGGATGTGGACAGGGGTCTGGACCAGCACACATGGGGGTCTAATGGGACAGGGGTCTGGACCAGCACACATGGGGGTCTAACAGGACCGGGGTCTGGACCAGCACACATGGGAGTCTAATGTTCTAAATTCCTGTTCCTTTCATCTTACGTGTGTTTTTCTTGTATTTTGGATCCTGGTTTAGCGGAAACACCGGGACACGATGGGAGAACCGGGTTCAGCTGTGATCACACACTAACAGGGTCGGTCTGGTTCTTACTGTGGCCCAGTTCCACCCCGCCGGTTCCCGGTCAGACTCGGCCCCTTAACCTTCCCCTTCAGACCACCTGTGGATGGCAGCGACTGGCACTAAAGCCTCATGTTCAGTCCTGTGTCCCAGTCTGTGGTCCAGGTCCATGTCAGTCCAAACCAACATGAGGTCCGTTCTGTTTGTTCTAATGTGTGTGTTCCACCAGTCAGTTCAGTGAAGTCATCCAGTACTGGGAATGGGATGAAGTCCCACAGTAAGGATGGAAAGCCCTGTCAACAAATATAGAAGGGAACTAGGAATGCATTCTGATCTGTTACTTTGGATTTCAATCCAAACCCAAATGAGGGACGTTCTATTTGTTCTAATCTAGACTGAGTTAAACACAGCGGTACAAACACAGCGGAACACGACCCCCATGAACAAAAACATCACAATAATAGAAATACAGATGATTTAGCAGCAAAATGTAGTGAAAACACTCAACATGTGACAAATGTTTTAGGGAATAAAACAACAAAGTGCATCCAGTTTGACCAAACTGTGAACAACACAACAACTCTGACAGTATTTTTCTGATTTAAGACTAATTTGGACAAACTAAAACTCCCATCAGCAGTTTTGGTTTTATTGTTTGGAAATAAACCCTGTGCTCATCTCAGTAATCTGGACCCAAAAAGTACAGATTTTATTTATTTTATCAACAATCAGCATCAACTCATCATCCAGTAAGGTTTCAGACCCAGCACATTTACATATTTAATCATCATCATCATCGTTGTCAATTATTAGAATAATTGTATTGTGTTGTACATATAGAACAGAATGATCAAATATCTTCATGAACCCTGTTTATGGAGGATTTTCATTTACTCTGGTGATTTAATTAACTTTGAATTACATCTACAGGGGTTTTATACTTTAAATATTCAATTATTACATGTTTGTGCAATTTTTGGGGAAAAGCAAAAGCAAGTCATGGATAAACTACATGTAGATGATCTACAAAATAATTAACAAATAAATGGATGTAAAATTCAACCTATTCTCACTAGAGGAAACATCTTTGGCACTTGTCCTTCTTTAACAGACAACAACAACAACAACAACAATAATAATAATAATAATAATGATAATAATAATAATAATAATAATAATAATAATAATAATAATAATAATAATAATAATAATAATAATGAGAGAAAGAACCATAAACTGCATTAACTCGAAGTCATTTCTTCTATTGTGTCTGATTTACAAACACTTCAATAATTCTTTAGTTTTTCTTTTTCAAATTTCTCAGCGAACACATGTATGAATATAAGGTTTGGTTTGTTCCTGACTCTAGTATATATTCTAAATATATTCAGTCTAAATACTGATCTGATTTTAAAACCCAGAACTTTGACCCCATCTGCTGATGAACAGAGGGCATTACACCTGAAACCTCCCAGTGCATGAACAGTGGGGTTTTCCTCAGTTTACGTCACTGTAAATCGCTTTGGAACTTCAAATGAACACCTACTAGTGGGAATTTAAAGTCAGCACAGAAAATTCTTTGGAACTGCCGTGAACCCCCCCCCCCCCCCCCTCTGGTTCCAGAGCCTTGGTAATAACCCCTCCCCAGCCCCTTGGACTATGTGAGGTTTTGGTCTGTAAATGGTCCTGCTGTGAGCTATCCAAATGCAAATGGAGTCGTACATGACACAGCAGTTTACAGTGGAGGTGACACAACAACTGACTGACTTGAACCAGGCAGACACTGGATGAGCCACCAGACTGTGGACCAGAACCACAAAAAGGCTGGAGCACAATCCACAAACTGTGGTGAGTACATATTCAGGGTACGTTTACACGGCAACACTCCGCAAAGATTTCTCCTTTGCGTTATAAAATCATTCCGCGTTAAGACGAAGCCGCTATGATAACGATCTGCGTTAACATGAGTCCAGCTGAATACGCTGTAGTGTCCATGCCAGACCAGTAGCTGGCGATGTAGAGCTGTAGTGAAACATTGGCGGTAAAACATGCGCCTGCGCACAAACGATTTCCGGTTTAGACAGCCTTTAAATGAGGAGAAGAAGAAGAAGAGGCGGACAACACTATTTACAAACAACAATGGCGAGTGGTCGTACAAAGACGCAGGACTTCTTTGTCTGGACAGACGAGCTGAGCACAGTTAGCAGCACGTATGTTGTTCTGAAACCGGCCATTGTTGTTGTGGTTGTTCCTTCTTTTTCTACAGCTTTATTGTGTCATAGAGGCTGGCAAACCAGCTTGGAGGCGCATTACTGCCACCAACTGGCCTGGAGTGGGTTAACTGGCGGTTCTTGGCTACGCACGCATGCGGTGACGTCATGTTTTACCCTGGAACGCTCCGACTCGCGTTAACACAGAGCAGAAATGCGGAGCGTATCGATAACATTCCACCCTGGACCCTGGTATCAAAAGTTTCCGGATTCAGGCACTCTAGGCACCGTTTCCATGGTAACAGAAGGCTAATCCGCCATGAAATCTTCCCGGAGTCGACTGAATCCTACGCCATGTAAACGGCCCCTCAGTTCATTATTACATGTTTGCTATTTGGGTGGAATTGTATCTGTGTGACTTTCTGAGTTAAATGCACAGTGTGTGATAGTGTGGTTTGACTGGTGGAACTGATTAAAGTCCTGAATGTGTCACATTGACCTGCTGGAACCTGGAGGGGTTTGTTCCCAAAGTCACTGATTTTTTGTCTTGTATTTTTTTAGGAAGGTGTGCACCGTCTGCAAAACAGTGAAGGAAACAACAGACGTATGAACCAGAGCAAAGGTCAGATTTAAAGAGCCTGGATCCATTCTGCTCTGTAGAAGTCCATGTGTGCCTGTACTGAACTGTTTCTATTTGGTTTTCAGACTGAGCTCACCCACAGTGAAGCAGTGACTGCTCATTTAATGGCAGCTCCAGCTGAAGGTCCAGGCTGGAATGGAGTAGAAAGTGGAATCCTGTTGATGAAGGAACTTTAATAGTTGGTTGTGTTTTGTTTCTCTGTTGTTCTAATCCTGTGCATCTATTTTTTTTTACTCTTCCTAACTTGTATATTTGAATTCCAGTGGTCTGTAAGACATAATGAAACAGTCCGATGGAACTCCATATACAGCCGACCAGATCTAACAGTCCAGGCAGAAGACATGAAAGTTTCAGCCCACAGCAGAGAAGAAAGACGGGAAGATTTAGAAGAATCTGTTTAATCTGAATCTGACACAAACACCACACTCTACTACTGTTAGCCTCACAGTGCAGCACTGATGGTACTTCTGTCTGGACAGCAGCTGGAGGAAAAAGAGGAGGAACTGGATGACAAGGAGGAGATTTATGGAGGGGGGGGGGGGTCACAATGGATATGAGGTCTGATGAAGAAGATGGCACTGATGGGACATGTGGGTGGACTGGAAGGCCTCCATCCTTCCAGAGTCTGGAGCTCAAACCAATGAGCTGAACTCCAACACACTGAGGATAACTGAGATATCCCGACTTAATCCCTGATCCTAGTTTTGTTCAACAGGCCCCAGGTGTCAAACCCACAGGTGGATCCACTGCATGAAAAAACAGATTATCGACCCCGTAAACGCCCGCAAACTTCAAAGATTCCCAGTAATTATCGTGAGTTTACAGAGAAGTTCAGCTATGCCGGAAACTGCCACAAACAGAGCACACGGGGGAGGGGGGGGGTTTAACGGCTCACAGGGGAGTGAATGATCCTAATTTCCATTTGAATGTCACTGGTGTCTGCCATGTCTGACCTCAGAAACAGACATTGGATGTTTTTTTTGTCTTTTCCTAGCAACCCATTGGATGTTACCGCAAAAGACAGCTCACATGTGATTGGTCATCTGTGCAGCATTATAGTATGCCCCACCCATTAAAATTATTATTATTATTATTATTATTATTCAGGTATTTATTTATTTATTGTTGCAGGGTAATAATTCTCATACTGAAAACATCACCACCAAAATCAATTCAGAAAGAACCCGACTGCCAAGATCATGTGAAAAAATAAAGACAAGCTTTAGTAAAATGCAGAATACAAAAAGCACACTTACATACAACTTTTAGACTCAATAAAATGAGCCCATTTTCCAGTTCAAACTAACAGAATGTCCACAGTCAGTTCAGTCACATGTGCTGTCCTCACAACATGTGAGTGTGCAGCTCCAGCCACAAACCAAACTAAAGCACAGTCCAAACAAGGCTTTCTGTTCTCAGCTGGAGCTTCTCCTGTACTTGACGTTTTCTGTAACGTTTTTGTAACTGCAACATATAAAATCCATCCACCTTCACTGACTCACAGACAGTTCTTATTAATTCCACTGCACATGGAATGAACTCACATCGCTAGCTTGAATAGCATTAACGTTAGCTTCAGTACACGTTCACAGAACAGTTTCAATCAACAACAAATAGAACTTAATATTGTTTTCAGATATATACACTTACAAAGACGAACATTTTCCAAGACACACAGTAGTAGAGCACACTTAGCGAACATGAGTTTTTCTGAACTTTAACTGCAGAGAAAAGAACCAACGGAAATATACGGCAAAGATCATCTAGTAAAAGAGCACTCACTCTGTATACAACCTTAGTGCACAGAGAACACAAAGATCCTTAAGGAGAAGACATCTCACTCCTATCAATTCTTAAACCAACTGCATTTGAACAGATTTTAACAGATTTATTTATCTATTATTAACTTATTGTAACTTATGGAAGTAATTTATACAACTGATGAAACAAGTTTGGTCTGTGACCTAAAGAACACATCAGGTAAGTGTTGGCACCAGCTTCTCTGAGGGTGGTCCAGTCCAGTCTACTGTGGTGGTAGAACATGTGTTGGTTCTGCTGTAGTGTCTGTGGTGGTAGAACATGTGTTGGTTCTGCTGTAGTGTCGGTTCTGCTGTAGTGTCTGCGGTGGTAGAACGTGTGTTGGTTCTGCTGTAGTGTCTGTGGTGGCAGAACATGTGTTGGTTCTGCTGTAGTGTCTGTGGTGGTAGAACATATGCTGGTTCTGCTGTAGTATCTGTGGTGGTAGAACATGTGTTGGTTCTGCTGTAGTGTCTGTGGTGGTGGAACATGTGTTGGTTCTGCTGTAGTGTGTTGGAGTTCAGCTCATAGGTTAGAGCTCCAGACTCTGGAAGGATGGAGGCCTTCCAGTCCACCCACATGTCCCATCAGTGCCATCTTCTTCATCAGACCTCATATCCATTGTGACCCCCCCCTCCATAAATCTCCTCCTTAGGCCCTTTCCCACCAAAAGGTCCAGGAACTTTATTACCCAGAACGTATTTACCAGGAACTTTTTGGGTAAAAGAGTTCCTGGTAACTGCGTTTCCACCGCACCTGAAAGTTCAGGGTAATTTATTCAACTCAGGTTGATGATGTATGAGGAGCAGAACCAGAAGCTGTAGTCCAGTTCATGTCCATTCACAAACTGACCTCTAACACAATAAAATGACCCAGAACTGTAAGTGGACAGGTTGGGTTTAATGTTTTACTGGTTGTGGAATCACTGAATCCATGTGGAATACATTTGAAATGAAGTTAACCATCATTCCAGATCCTTCATTTGTATTTAAAAATGGTAGAACATGTGTTTTCCACTTCTCATTCCTTAAACTAAATCACATCTAACTTTCAGTGTGATGGATGGTTCTGTTTCATTTCTATTGTTTTACAGATTTAGTCCAGGTTCAACCTAAAGTCACACACATTTACTCAAATGTCTGCATTTAATTCAACTGCAGATTACTGATAAAAGTACTGATACTCATATTTGGATGCCTTGTAAATGAACAGACAGTATTAGGTTAGATTTTTTTATTTTTATTAAAAACTGAAACAAAACAAAGGTGCCTTGAGACTGAAAGGGAAATAAACATGTGTGAAAGGTTCAGGCTTTTGGACCAGGGTCTGGTCCAGCTGGTCCAGGACAGCCGGTCTGGAACTCCATGGTCCTGGTCCCTTTTTCTCTTTCCTACAGGAAAAGTAATAAAAATGCATAAATGAATACCAGAACACATGAGGACAGATTCCTACCAGTGTGATGTGTCATGTGACCTGTCTGACCTGGGCCGTTGTAAACAGTAGATGTTGGACCAGGACACAAACGAGCCACAGGTTCAGAAAAAGAGGAGAGTCCGTCCGCTCCAGTTCAGGTGGAAATCCCAAACATACAGAATAAACCAGTGTTCAGCTCACAGTGACAACATGAATCCATCCAGTTCTGATTTAGGTTTAGTGTCAGACTGTTGACCAGTTAGCATTAGCATTAGCATTAGGTTAACTGGACTTCACTTTGGACTAAACAGCTGATGCTTCTGACTACTGTTACAGCATGAACCAACTAAACACTGAATATTTGTGTCATATTCAGACCATTGGTTTGTTCCACTGTCAGATCCACTGTGATCGTTGTGCTCCTTTAGTTTCTTTGAATCCTGCATACATTTCTTCTTCTTTTCTCGTATTTCTTTAGGCGTGTGTCTTATATTTGGCTCCGACAGCTTTTACTCACTCGTTTCATGTCTGTGATTCACAGCCCGTCTGAATTTCCTCGTCGTCCGTCCACTTGTTGTAGCTTCTCTTTTGGTGCATTTTCCAAATTATCAAAATCCAAAGCTTGTGTAAATTAAATGAGTTAAATCTTGGTGGTGAACAGAATGTGTAAACACTGTCAGTCTAGTCCACCACTCAGCCTTCTGCAGCACACAGCTCCGCCCCTTAAAGTTCCTGGTAATCTGAATAGTACTACCTCTGTACCAGGAACTTCTTCGGGGTAAATTCGGGGCCGGGGGAGGGTCAGTTACCAGGGGAATTTTCAGTGGAAACGCACCAGGAACTTTGAAAGTTCAGCATAATACAGAAAGTTCCTGCAAAAGTTCCTGCGGTGGGAAAGGGCCTCATGTTGTCCAGTTCCTCCTCTTTTTCCTCCAGCTGCTGTCCAGACAGAAGTACCATCAGTGCTGCACTGTGAGGCTAACAGTAGTAGAGTGTGGTGTTTGTGTCAGATTCAGATTCAACAGATTCTTCTAAATCAGTGGTTCTTAACCTTGTTGGAGGTACTGAACCCCACCAGTTTCATAAGCGCATTCACCGAACCCTTCTTTATTAAAAAATAAAATATGATTTTTTTCAAATTCAAGACAGGCATATGTTTTACTGGTGCACAAAATGAACCGTGCAACTGTGTTCAAAGAACAAAACCAATACAGTGCATGAACTCACAACAAATTCCATACCTTTTCACAAAGACATGACCTTTTTAATACTACCACACTGAAATGGTTTTAATTTTTAACCTTATGTATTCCAATAATGAACTTATTGTATTTATGCTATTTATCATTTTTAACATTTTAACACACACCCATCACCTAATTTCCATCAGGCTACAATAATAATGAATATTTACTGCAAATCAGTGTGACTTCTGCTGTTGCCTTTGACAGACCAGTTCAGAAATGCGTGGCTTCACCTTGGTAAGTGCCACTCTCTTTCTCCATCCGCGACGGTGCGTCGGTTGTCACATGATTGTAACTGACCAGTGCGGTGACCGAAAATGTAAACAAACACTACACATGGCTGCCTCCATGGTTAACAGGAAGTAGCAAAAGTCATAACAATGTGGAAAATAATTCATCATCAGACGAGCGGAAGAGATTATAAACACTTCCGGATGTGTTGTAGTGCTATAAGCAACAACAATACACCGCGTATATTGGATGTCAATCAGAGAAAGAGTCTCTGAAGCCGTTTGTTTACTTACACAGACCTAGCCCGACACACACTCGACTAATGAGTCGAGTGTGTGTCTTGACCTCCACCGAACCCCTGAGACTGACTCACCGAACCCCTAGGGTTCCATCGAACCCAGGTTAAGAACCACTGCTCTAAATCTTCCCGTCTTTCTTCTCTGCTGTGGGCTGAAACTTCCATGTCTTCTGCCTGGACTGTTAGATCTGGTCGGCTGTATGTGGACTTCCATCGGACTGTTTCATTATGTCTTACAGGCCACTGGAATTCAAATATACAACTTAGGAAGAGTAAAAAAAAAGATGCACAGGATTAGAACAACAGAGAAACAAAACACAACCAACTATTAAAGTTCCTTGATCAACAGGATTCCACTTTCTACTCCATTCAAGCCTGGACCTTCAGCTGGAGCTGCCATTAAATGAGCAGTCCCTGCTTCACTGTGGGTGAGCTCAGTCTGAAAACCAAATAGAAACAGTTCAGTACAGGCACACATGGACTTCTACAGAGCAGAATGGATCCAGGCTCTTTAAATCGGACCTTTGCTCTGGTTCATACGTCTGTTGTTTCCTTCACTGTTTTGCAGACGGTGCACACCTTCCTAAAAAATACAAGACAAAAAATCAGTGACTTTGGGAACAAACCCCTCCAGGTTCCAGCAGGTCAATGTGACACATTCAGGACTTTAATCAGTTCCACCAGTCAAACCACACTATCACACACTGTGCATTTAACTCAGAAAGTCACACAGATACAATTCCACCCAAACAGCACACATGTAATAATGAACTGAATATGTACTCACCACAGTTTGTGGATTGTGCTCCAGCCTTTTTGTGGTTGTGGTCCACAGTCTGGTGGCTCATCCAGTGTCTGCCTGGTTCAAGTCAGTCAGTTGTTGTGTCACCTCCACTGTAAACTGCTGTGTCATGGACGACTCCATTTGCATTTGGATAGCTCACAGCAGGACCATTTATAGACCAAAACCTCACATAGTCCAAGGGGCTGGGGAGGGGTTATTACCAAGGCTCTGGAACCAGAGGGGGGGGATTCACGGCAGTTCCAGAGAATTTTCTGTGCTGACTTTAAATTCCCACTAGTAGGTGTTCATTTGAAGTTCCAAAGCGATTTACAGTGACGTAAACTGAGGAAAACCCCACTGTTCATGCAGTGATCAGACTAAATGTTGGTGTGACGGCCTGAACACCACTAAACTCTGTGACCTCTGACCTCTGGAACAGCTTCATCATCTGATTTCTGTTCATTCTGGATCCTGAAAGCGTCTGAATCTCAGTGAAAATCATCCAATCACATGAAGACGACACAATAAACCTACTGTGACTGGCTCCAGGGGGAGTTCATCTGTAATCCTCCAGGGTTCAAAGTCTGAAAATTATCGACCTTTTGCTCGTTTTGGGTCGAACTGAAGACGTTTGAGAAATGAATACAGACAAAAGCAGACACGTGATGATTTCCTATCAGTTATTTGTATATTTTCAGTTGGAGGGTGTGCAGAGGTCAGTAAATCTACAGGGATGCAGAAGGGTTCATCTGTACACTCATCACATCAGGATCCACAACAAAAACTGCTCCAAAGAACTGTGCAATAAACTGGATCCCTATTCAACCTGCAGCATGATCTGCATACACACAACTGTCAATAGTCTATATCGATGGTTAAAATACAAAACCTCCTATCTGAAAAAATCACTTTTTTCAGGAAACAAACAAACAAAAAAAACCCCTGGATCCTGTTGGATTCTGTAAATTGGCTTCAGTCTGGTTTGGACCAACTCTATATGTAAAGTGTCATGAGAGAACTTCTGTTATGATTTGGTGCTCTATAAATAAAATTTGATTGATTGATGGTTTAGTTTTATTCTAGTGTGGTCTTTGTTGTTGTTGTCAGGTGACCTTCATGTCATAAGAAAGGGCGGGGTTATCTGCAGATAGACTGAAAATGTGGAGTCATCCTTGTTCTCACCATTTAATGTGAAAACTCCAAATCTATACATTTGCAGATAGGAGGTTTTGTTTTTTGCCCGTCGATATAGCTGTTTGTATTTGTCTTTATTGTTGGTTTTGCACTTGTTCTGCCCTTGGGTGCTTTTTGTGCTTTGCTGCTGTCACTGGAATTTCCCCTGTGGGACAAGTACAGGCAGATCTGATCTTATTATTACAATGAAAAACACAACAGTACTGTGAACTGGTTTTATGGGAACTGTTACTTTACAGAGAAGGGATTATTAGTTTAAAGAAATGCAGTTCTTTTTTAGTTTAGTTGGATCTTTTCTTGGTCAGCAGTCGTTAATAACACTGGGTTACAAAACATATTTGTTGTAAGTTGTCTAGGTTTTTTCAACTGAATTAGGACCATTTTGCACCGCTAAATCCAAAATTGACATCTGTTTTTCTCAATCAGGTCAGGTTTTTTTGCTAATTTGATTTTGAAAAATTTGATCTTCTCACAAAATTGATTACATTTTTGTAAACTTTATCTTGGTCACCAAGTTTAATACCAAAATCAGTTTGGTAAGCACACTCTGAAACTTGTGACTTGACTCCTGTTAGGTACAATGGTGTATTCACCGCAGATGGAGCAGAATACGTCAGGCTTATTTTTGAAAGATCTTCTAGTCGAAGCCATTTCATTCACCTGTAATATTAAAAAAAACATTAATCATAAATTGGCAAAAATAAAATCTTCAGAACTCGTTTATTGCAAGAAATATGAAAGAATTTTGTATCATATGATGTGAAAACGCTCATAAATGTAAGCAAAAATGTTCAAAAGCCAATATGTAGCATAGTTCAGAAAGATGACCTGATTGAGCAAAATTAATGTGATTTTTGGATTCAGCACCAAAATGATCTTAAATCAGCTCCAAAAACTGAAACAGTAAATGTGTTGTTGACCAGTGTAATTCATGTTTAGGACAGTTTTCAGGAGTTCCCACGGGCCCTGAACGCACCGCGTGCACGAGCCCAGCTGTTCTTCCCTCACAGTTCTTTGACCGGATGTGACGGTTGTGTTTGAAGGGTCACGTGTGACACCGGCTTCAGCTCCGACCACCGCCCGTCCGCCAGCCGGTACTTCCGCTCTGTCCCCGGCTCCGTCACGCAGTTTCCCGGTGTCGGTTCGTTCTTTCGGACTGGACCTTCCGAACCTTCAGCCTCAGTTTGACCATGAGAAACCAGCCCGGACCGGACCGGACCGGACCGGACGGACGGAGGCTCCGGTCCAGAACCTCCTCACCTGAGTCGGACCCGCCCTGAACAGGCCTCGGTGACGGATCCCGCTCCGGTTGACCGAAAACCGATTCAAGCGACACCGACCGACGAGTTTTCCGGTTCAAAGTGGACCGGAAGTCCCGAACTACAGTCAACAGCGACAAACAAGAGCCGATAAAGAAGAAAAGAGGAGAAGTGTACCTTCAGCTGCAGAGTCCAGGAGCACAGAGCAAACACCTGCAAAGGAAAGAGAAAGAAGAGGAGTTCAGGAGGAGTTTAGGACACTGACAGCAGCAGCACACACAGCCAATGGAAGAGCAGCACATGAACAACTGCAGCAAGTCCACACAAGTGAGGCCCAGAGGAACACAGCTGCAGGAACAGGCTGGGACAGAGCCAGCATGTGTTCAGCCAAAGCACTGAACATGTGCATGGAGTCCACAGTACCAGCAAACTGAGGTTCACATCTGAGTCTGAGGACAAGGAACACACTTCTGAACTAACTAACAGACAAACAGACTAACAGACAAACTAACTAACAGACAAACTAACAAACTAACTAACTAACTAACTGACAAACTAACTAACAGACAAACAGACTAACTAACTAACAGACAAACTAACTAACAGACAAACTAACAGACTAACAAACAAACTAACTAACTAACTAACAGACAAACTAACTAACTAACTAACTGACAAACTAACTAACAGACAAACAGACTAACTAACTAACAGACAAACTAACAGACAAACTAACAAACAAACTAACTAACAGACAAACTAACTAACAGACTAACTAACTAATAGACTAACTAACTAACAGACAAACAGACTAACTAACAGACAAACTAACTAACAGACAAACTAACAAACAAACTAACTAACTAACAGACAAACTAACTAACAGACAAACAGACTAACTAACTAACTAACTAACTAACTAACTAACAGACAAACTAACTAACAGACAAACAGACTAACTAACTAACAGACTAACTAACTGACAAACTAACTAACAGACAAACTAACTAACTAACTAACAAACTAACTAACTAACAGACAAACTAACTAACAAACAAACTAACAGACAAACTAACAAACAAACTAACTAACTAACAGACAAACTAACAAACAAACTAACTAACTAACAGACAAACTAACAAACAAACTAACTAACTAACAGACAAACTAACTAACTAACAAACAGACTAACTAACTAACAGACAAACTAACTAACTAACTAACAAACTAACAGAAACTAACTAACTAACTAACTAACTAACAGACAAACTAACTAACAAACTAACTAACTAACTAACAGACAAACTAACAAACTAACTAACTAACTAACAGACAAACTAACTAACAAACAGACTAACTAACTAACAGACAAACTAACTAACAGACAAACTAACTAACAGACAAACTAACAAACAAACTAACTAACTAACAGACAAACTAACTAACAGACAAACAGACTAACTAACTAACAGACAAACTAACTAACAGACAAACAGACTAACTAACAAACTAACAGACAAACTAACTAACAGACAAACAGACTAACTAACTAACAGACTAACTAACTAACAAACTAACTAACTAACAGACAAACTAACTAACAGACAAACAAACTAACTAACTAACAGACAAACTAACTAACAAACTAACTAACTAACAGACTAAGTAACTAACTAACAGACAAACTAACAAACAAACAAACTAACAGACAAACTAACTAACTAACAGACTAACTAACTAACAAATAAACAAACAAACAACAAACTAACTAACAAACAAAAAAACAAACACTGAACTGTTTCAACAAACCCTGTGGTTCAGATTTGGACTGTTAGAGGAGAAAAGAACTGCAAAGTGTCCTGGACAGAGAAAAGAAAGAAGGAATGGAAGAGAAGAAACTGACACAACACACAACAATTAGTATATACACACATGATTATATAAATAATATACACACATGATTATAGAAATAATATACACACATGATTATAGAAATAATATACACACATGATTATATAAATAATATACACACACGATTATAGAAATAATATACACACATGATTATAGAAATAATATACACACATGATTATAGAAATAATATACACACAATTATATAAATAATATACACACATGATTATAGAAATAATATACACACAATTATATAAATAATATACACACATGATTATATAAATAATATACACACATGATTATAGAAATAATATACACACAATTATAGAAATAATATACACACACGATTATAGAAATAATATACACACATGATTATAGAAATAATATACACACATGATTATATAAATAATATACACGCATGATTATAGAAATAATATACACACAATTATAGAAATAATATACACACACGATTATAGAAATAATATACACACATGATTATAGAAATAATATACACACAATTATATAAATAATATACACACATGATTATAGAAATAATATACACATGATTATAGAAATAATATACACACGATTATAGAAATAATATACACACATGATTATAGAAATAATATACACACAATTATAGAAATAATATACACACACGATTATAGAAATAATATACACACATGATTATAGAAATAATATACACACATGATTATAGAAATAATATACACACAATTATATAAATAATATACACACATGATTATAGAAATAATATACACACAATTATATAAATAATATACACACATGATTATATAAATAATATACACACATGATTATAGAAATAATATACACACAATTATAGAAATAATATACACACACGATTATAGAAATAATATACACACATGATTATAGAAATAATATACACACATGATTATAGAAATAATATACACACATGATTGTAGAAATAATATACACACACGATTATAGAAATAATATACACACATGATTATAGAAATAATATACACACAATTATATAAATAATATACACACATGATTATAGAAATAATATACACACAATTATATAAATAATATACACACATGATTATAGAAATAATATCCACACGATTATAAAATAATATACACACACGATTATATAAATAATATACACACACAATTATATAAATAATATACACACACAATTATATAAATAATATACACACATGATTATAGAAATAATATACACACAATTATAGAAATAATATACACACACGATTATATAAATAATATACACACACGATTATAGAAATAATATACACACATGATTATAGAAATAATATACACACACGATTATAGAAATAATATACACACATGATTATAGAAATAATATACACACAATTATATAAATAATATACACACATGATTATAGAAATAATATACACACGATTATAAAATAACATACACACATGATTATAGAAATAATATACACACACGACTATAGAAATAATATACACACACACGATTATATAAATAATATACACACACGATTATATAAATAATATACACACATGATTATAGAAATAATATACACACACGACTATAGAAATAATATACACACATGATTATATAAATAATATACACGCACGATTATAGAAATAATATACACACATGATTATAGAAATAATATACACACATGATTATAAAATAATATACACACACAATTATATAAATAATATACACACATGATTATAGAAATAATATACACACACGATTATATAAATAATATACACACATGATTATATAAATAATATACACACACAATTATAGAAATAATATACACACAATTATAGAAATAATATACACACATGATTAAATACATAATATACACACATGATTATATAAATAATACACACGCATGATTATATAAATAATATACACACATGATTATATAAATAATATACACGCATGATTATATAAATAATATACACACATGATTATATAAATATACACACACAATTATATAAATAATATACACGCACGATTATATAAATAATATACACACATTATATAAATAATATACACACATGATTATAAAATAATATACACACACGATTATATAAATAATATACACATATTATATAAATAATATACACACACAATTATATAAATAATATACACACACAATTATATAAATAATATACACACATTGTATAAATAATATACACACACGATTATATAAATAATATACACACACGATTATATAAATAGTATACACACATTATTATAGAATTCTTCTTATTATACTTATTATTATAGACTTATCATTAATATAAACATATTACTATAGATATCATTATAGCAGGGCCGTGCACAGAGCTATAAAGGGGCAGGGGCTCAAACTTCCAAAAGGGCACATGAAAACGAATAACCACCAATTACAAAGTTCACATTTAGCAACAAGCAACATTATGAATCCACAGCAAGTCAAAGATGGACCACATGGTCCAGATCCATGTCCTCAGTCCTGGGTGTGTCCTCCTGAGCCCTAACACAGGCTGTGCACCTTCTGCACATACTCTGGATTCACCTCCTCATCCTATCTGGGGGATGTTGTCCCACTCTTCCTGAAGGACCTGGATGAACATCTGCTGGTTTCCAGGTGTGGACGCCGAGCATACACGGATCTACAAGAAGATCCCACAGATGTTCAATGGGACTGAGATCTGTGACGTGCTGTGGATTCATAATGTTGTTTGTTTCTAAATGTGAACTTTGTTGAACTAGCCTTTGTCATATTTGACATTCTCCTCTGGATACTCATCCACTGTTCTGTTGTCAGATCTTCTAGATCTATTGTCTAAAAAATAAGTTCTTTTATCTCCCTTACAAGTTCCTCTGTAGGTGATTCTGTCTTATTTTAAGTATGATGAGATATTTGGATGAGTAAATGAGAATAATACACTTGGTAAGATTTGGATTTTTGCAGTGGAAGTCCAAGACAAATTCTTCAAAACAGATGTTAAATTATGTATAAAAGCATGACAGTGAATGTTCAGAACTAGAAATACCTTCATTTTACATCTGGTTTTACACCTACTTTTACAGTGAAACATTGAATATTTCGTTTCTTTTCGTTCTAGGACATATTTATGATGATATTTAGGTTTTCCACAGTTCAGACAGAACCATGTAGAGGAAGTGTTAACCCAAGCCAAACCACTGAACATTACATGATAATAATAAAGTTTAGATTGTAGTATTTACAGCTGTATCATTTAATACTGAGCAGGTTGATGGGAATATTTGTGGAGGTTTGTGGTTATTTTAAATCAGATTCACTCCAGGTGTTTGAGGTGAACACAGATATTAGGATAATGGATCCAGCAGTTTGTGAAACAAAAGCAGAAATGTCAAAGTGTTGGCACTGATGAAAGAGTCGGGGATTTGACCTGAGTTTTATGACTCTGGTACAGCAGAAGGACCAGATTTAGGTATTGGATGAGAAGAAGACTTGGATGTGTTTTCTTTTTATGCAATTTTATATCAGTTTAGCAGAATTTAATTACTTCAGCACATTTAACCCATTCAGACCCACTGGTACTTTTATGGCACCTTCTAAAGGATTTTTTTCTCTCTTTTTAACGTTTCTCATGTGATTTATCACCATTTATTATAATAAAAACCTCTGTGTTTTGCATTTTTCAGTGTAAATCACTTCCTTTAGCCTATATTTAATTTACTGATCATGTAGATGTTCATTAAAGCTCAGAGTAAACTTAAAGGTATTCTGCAAAAACAGAGAAAACTGAAGAAAAAGGGACTGTTTCAGTAAGTGAGGACTATTAGCATGTGTTCCAGTTTTGCGGCTAAAACTCCACAGTTTGTGGAACTCCAACAGAAGCAGATGTGTGTGAGTGCTTCAGCAGGACTCAGACTCAGGTGGACACCAGCTGTTACAGTGGGCTAGTCTGGAGCTAATGCCATGACCTGACCATGACACTGAATTATTTACTCACTTACCATCGGGTTTAGCCCAAAACTAGAGCTGTAGAAGAACAGGACCAGGACCAACAGAGACCAGTGAATGTTCTGGGCAGATAGTGGGTGGACTCTGATGGACCTGGAATCACAGCACTTCCCTCCTCCTCATTCATTCTCCAGACCGCATGACGTGTGTGTGTGTGTGTTGCAAGGTTTCACAGGAGGAAGGGGCGGGGCCTGACACAGATGAAAGGGCACCATGAGCAGGTCCAAATTAAACCACTCTGAACATTTATTATCATTGATCAAAATTTTACTCACAAAAATTTTAGTCATGCAGTTTTTTGCGCAAAAAACAAAACAAAACAAAAAACAGTACAAAGGGCACTTGTAGGCAGAGGATCAAAGCGGCAGGGGCTGAAGCCCCCCCGGCCCCCTGCTTTACATGTGCCAGGGTAGGAACGACGCTGGAATGTTTCTCACAGAGTAGAAGACAATCTGGCAGAGAAACACAGATCAGAATAGTGAACATACACCTCCTCACCTCACAAGCTGCAGCTTGTGCTCACAGGTGAGGGGAATGAGGCTGATGAGGAGGTGTGTGTGAGTTAAAGGGCCAGAGAGAGAAACAGAGCAGACACACACACATATGACACTTAGACTTACAGTAGTTCTATTAGATAGAGTTGGGTTTCAAACCCAAACCTTTTTACACTTTTCAAACACTTCTGTGATATTGGCTGAAAATGTGGTGAATAAATGTTGAAGTGCTTTGAGAAGAATCATGACAACAAGCACCGAGTCAAACATAATGCATGAAAACTACAGATCCAGTGCATCTGGAATCTGCCCCATCTGCAGGAAAACAGGGAAATCTACTGTCATTTACTGACTCCTAGTTTTAGAATCCGACTCCGTTTAGTGTCAGGACAGTAAAGGTTCAACTATTTTCTGTAAAGTGGGAACTTGTTTTTCATATTCGCTGATCAGCCAGACCATCCTGACACTGACAGGTGATGTGGTCATGATGTGTACTGCCTGGTTTCCATGGTAACTGTCGGTGGGCAGGATCTGTCAGGTAGATAAGTGAACATTTACACCTTGAAGTTGATGTGTTGGAAGCAGAACAACAGACGGTGTGAGGATCGGAGGAACTTTGACGAGGACCGCGTTGTGATGGGGCTGACTGGGGTCAGACTGTGTCCAGGTCTGGAGGTCCAGTTAGTCCATGGGCCAAGACCAGATATTTGGGATATAGGTACCACCCAAGGGGTCCAGTTGTAGTGATGCATTTTGAAATGGTCTATATCTATAGATCCTATTTGGCTGTGATAGCCGTTCCACAGCAGTAGCTCAGTCGTAGCTCTCAGCCGTTGAATAAACCCACTGGAAGAGACCAAAGCAGAGGTCACAAAAGGTCATTTGAATGGATGTAATGTTAATACCAACACATATTCACCACATTCATGGCCAGTTCTGTGTTCTTATCACAGATGTGAGTTCCTTATAAACTAAATAAACAGTTTAGACAGTAGATAAGTGCAGACTGCAGCAGTACACATACAGCAGTCTGGTAGATGAACAGTCTGTCCTCTAAGAGAAGTTTAATTAAGGTTCAGTGAAATAAGGAGGAAAAGGGAATGTGACAGAAAGTCCTTAAGGTCAGGAGAAAATGTCAAATGTATATAATAGTTGATCAGTTTCATTCTGAGCATAATTAACCCATAAAGACCCAAATATACACATGTGACCAAAAGCATCTGCTGATCTAAACTGTTTAATACTGACTGATCCATTCATTCTATCAATACATGTCAAGAACTGGTGTCAAATACAGTTCTGCAGCTTTTCATGTTCAGATATGACCATATTTGGACGTTCAGAGGCTCTGTAGTTACCATGGAACAAGGGTCTCAAACTCAGATCCTCGAGGGCTGGTATCCTGCATGTTTTAGTCGTTTCCCTCCTCCAGCACACCTGACGGTCATTATCAGGCTTCTGCAGAGCTTGATAATAGGCTTATCATTTGAATCAGGTGTGTTGGAAGAGGGATACATCCAAAACAAGCAGGATACCGGCCCTCGAGGATCTGAGTTTGAGACCCCTGCCATGGAAACACCGTCATCTTCTCCAACATTGGTTCTCCAGTCAAACCCATGCAGTTGGATCAGTGCCAGTGGATGGACACACTGGGTTTATGTTCAGTTCAGGACAGACTGGACTGAAAAAGACACTGTTTCTGTAAGAACCAGAAGTACGAAGTCTGGACCCAAATGCACGACTCGCAGACAAAAATACAGTTAAGTAGTGTTTATTAAACACAGACAGGGTAAACAGTTCACAAAAAGAGGGTTCGAGTGAGTCCTCGGTGTATTCTCTCCGCGGATTCGTCACGTTGTCCGAATCCAAGGGAGGAAACTCACGACCCGGGTCAGGAGCACACGAGGGGAACCAGACTAGGAAAAAGCAAAGGAACGTCAGGGGACAGACCAGGTCATGCACGGGGAGACTGACAGACAGGCAACAGGACATAAGGGAAAAGGCTGAGGCACGTACCATAAAACCGGGCAAAAAAGGTCAAACACGGGAGTGGCAGATCAGGCTGAAGTACAGACAGAGGGTCAGGCAAATGTCAGAAGTCGAGGAAACAATCCAGGTCGGGAACAAACAGGATCTGGAGAAACGCTGGTAGGTAGACCCACCATGAGGGAGGAATACGAACTGGCACAGGACAGGGGAAAACACAGGGATTATATACACAGAAGGGAGGGAAGACAATGAGACACAGGTGGAACAAATCAGGGCGGGGACAGGTAATCAGCACAGGTGAAACTAGAAGCACTCAGAGAGCGCAGACCTCCGCCAAGGCTGATCAGTGGCCCCCCCTATGGCCCCCCCCCACGCCAAGGAGGTTATGTTTTTGCCAGGGTTTGTTTGTTTTTCTGTCTGTTTGTCTGTCCGTTAGTGTGCAACATAACTCAAAAAGTTATGGACAGATTTTGATGAAATTTTCAGGGTTTGTTGGAAATGGGCCCCCTCGTGGGCCCCCCCACCCCCGATCACCACCAAAATTTAATCATTTCTTCCTTATCCCATTTCCAACAAACCCTGAAAATTTCATCAAAATCTGTCCATAACTTTTTGAGTTATGTTGCACACTAACGGACAGACAAACAGACAGACAAACAAACAAACAAACAAACAAACAAACAAACCCTGGCAAAAACATAACCTCCTTGGTGGAGGTAACAATCAGGGAAGGGAAGCAAAGACACCAGACATGACACAAGAGGAGGACTGAACAAAATAAAACAGGAAACGACACACAAGACAGACAAAACAGACAAGAGTCCAGGGACTGATATGACAATTTCTCAAGTTCCATGAGGATTAAAGAACATGATTCATAAAATAGGGAGATAAATATTTATTATTAATAATATTTTCTGGAGAGGGGGTGGGGTTAAATAAGTTGCACTTCTTCCCACCCCTTTTTAGGCATGTAAATGAAACTATTGTGCTTTTCTTCTGCCTAAGATTGTTGTAATTGTTGATATTTGTATTATTATGTTTTGCTTGTTGCATGTATGTTCAATTTCATTGCATGTTCGGAATAAAACACTAAATCAAATCAAAATAAATGAAGACTCTGGTGCTAAAAGTACCAAAGTCACATTTTTGGACAAGTTGAGCACATAAACATGATGTATTTGTTTAGCTCAGTCCACCCTCTAAATAGTTTTTAACAGTATTTTTTTTGTGTGTGTGATATCAGTACTTTCAGCACCAGGGTCTTCAAATACAGGAAAATACCTGATTTTCACAGAAAAAATGCAAATCACAGAGGATAAAATCCTGATAAATGGTGATAAATCACTTAAAGGTTAAATAGAGAGAAAACTTTATTTGGGAACTGAGACAGAAGTGGTCTCAGGCGTTGAAGGTGGGTGTGCTTGGGTGCTGTGCCACTCATCCCTGAGTCCATTTTCAGTTGGGCCCTAACATCCAGACCTGCACACACACCAGAATACCTTCTGTGTTCTTTTCTGGTCTGTTTGCATCAGGATTGGCTCTAGAACATGTGCTCTTCTGTCTGAAATGAAATGGCACATTAGTTTTCTGCTGCGTAGTTGTGTCATTATTAAACTGCTGTCTTTGGTGGGATCACTCCAGAACTCCAGAACCTTCATTTGCTCTGAATGAAAAGACAATTTAGCATCACTTCACTTATTTCAATCTGAACTAGAAAAGCACTCGGAGAGCACAGACCTCCACCAAGGCAGATCAGTCCCCCCCCCCCCCCCCCCCCCCCCCAGACAGACAAACAAACAAACCAACGCCGGCAAAAACCTAACCTCCTTGGCAGACGTACCTCTGTCCTGACTCAGTCTTAAATAAACATTCATATTTACTTGCCTCAGATGCGCTGCTCGAATGCAGTGAAAACACGTAGACTATTTTCTGAAAGAAGCAATCAACTGGAACATCTTCCTATAAAATCTGAAAAGTAGAAGCATATTGTAATGTCACAACCTTATCTTGGACCAGTTCCACTGCATTTTTACAGGAAAAGGTGGAAGAATTCACAAATACCACCATAGGCCATGAAGAGGAATGAGACATTTTTTGGAAAAAAAGAGGTACCATAGAATCCTGACTAAGCTCCTCATTTGGAAAGGCTGTCATGGTTTCATACACATATATATGTCCTACTAACAGAATGGCACCACAGAGGTTTGGCCCCCTTTGGTGGGACCACTACCTGGCCTGGCCCATGGACTAGGATCAGTTCAACATGTTTGTATTCACTGTCAAAAGTACACCAAGAGTGAAGAGATTCAAAAGGACGATTACATGATTATTATTCATTCATTCATTCATTTTCTGAACCCGCTTTATCCTCACTAGGGTCATGGGGGCGGAGCCTATCCTAGCTACATAGGGTCGAAGGCGGGGTTCACCCTGGACAAGTCTCCAGTTCATCACAGACTGAACATATAGAGACAAACAGTCACTCTCACATTCACACCTATGGGCAATTTAGATTAACCAATTAACCTATCAGTGCATGTGTTTGGATGGTGGGAGGAGCCAGAGTACCCGGACAGAACCCACGCAGACACAGGGAGAACATGCAAACTCCACACAGAAAAGTCCCACCCCCCCATCGACTGGTGTTGGAATTGAACCCAGGACCTTCTTGCTGTGAGGCACGAGAAAATTTTTAAGGCCTTCAGCTAATGTGGCTAACGCTAACAAAAGTAACCCACTGGAAGTCAGTGAACTAAAAATAAAGTTATTTTAAAAATATATAGTGGGTAATTTTTTGGGCTGTTCTTTTTTTTTTATAGTGGATGATTTTTTTGGGCTGTTGTTTTTTTCTTATAGTGGATAATTTTTTTTAGGTTTTCTCTTTTTTTCTTATACTGGAAAATTTTTTTTAGGTTTTCTCTTTTTTTTCTTATTGTGGATACTATTTTGGGCTGTTCTCTTTTTTTCTTGTAGTGGATAATTTTTTGGGCTTTCTCTTTTTTTCTTATAGTGGATAATTTTTTGGGCTGTTCTCTTTTTTTCTTATAGTGGATAATTTTTTTGGCTTTCTCTTTTTTTCTTACAGTGGATATTTTTTTAGGTTTTCTCTTTTTTTCTTATAGTGGATAATTTTTTAGGTTTTCTCTTTTTTTTTATAGTGGATAATTTTTTGGGCTGTTCTCTTTTTTCTTATAGTGGATAATTTTGGGGGCTGTTCTCTTTTTTCTTATAGTGGATAATTTTTTGGACTGTTCTCTTTTTTTCTTATAGTGGATAATTTTTGGGGCTGTTCTCTTTTTTCTTATAGTGGATAATTTTTGGGGCTGCTCTCTTTTTTCTTATAGTGGATAATTTTTTGGGCTGTTCTCTTTTTTTCTTATAGTGGATAATTTTTGGGGCTGTTCTCTTTTTTCTTATAGTGGATAATTTTTGGGGCTGCTCTCTTTTTTCTTATAGTGGATAATTTTTCGGGCTGTCTTTTTTTCTTATAGTGGATAATTTTTTGGACTGTTCTCTTTTTTTCTTATAGTGGATAATTTTTGGGCTGTTCTCTTTTTTCTTATAGTGGATAATTTTTGGGGCTGCTCTCTTTTTTCTTATAGTGGATAATTTTTTGGGCTGTTGTCTTTTTTTCTTATAGTGGATAATTTTTTGGACTGTTCTCTTTTTTTCTTATAGTGGATAATTTTTGGGCTGTTCTCTTTTTTTCTTATAGTGGATAATTTTTTGGACTGTTCTCTTTTTTCTTATAGTGGATAATTTTTGGGGCTGTTCTCTTTTTTCTTATAGTGGATAATTTTTGGGGCTGTTACACCTCTGGACCACCATAATACAGATATATAACTTTTTTTTCTTTTGCTTACTCTGCTTCACACTCACAATCATAGTAGGGGGCGCTAATGCACCTTAACGCTAGGTGCCACCCGTCGTACAAACTACAGAAGAAGAACCAGTTCCGCTCCACTGCTCCACAATCAGTAACCTGTGGAGTTTGAAGCGTGTTTGGAAGCTTCAGTTAGTGATGGAGAAACTGAAGCTTTCTGAACCACTGAATCAATCTGAAGTCATTGTGTTGAAATGCTTCAGTGTTTGGAAGCATTTGATACATGTAAGTGTAGTGACATCTGCTGGATAAACTGATACACTGCATTCACATTCAACAAAGGCCAAAGGGTGGTGAAACAGTAAGGCACTGTTGTGTTTGTTTAACAGGAAAGGATCTACAGAATGTGCATCTGGAAATGAGGGATTTCTGTCTTTTAGAGAAAATCATCATATACTTGTGTGATTGTGCCATCATATAATACTGTATGTTTTAGATCTATGTTTTTGAAAGAGTGGTAGAAATACACAAATATGATTACAAAATAAAAAGAGTGAAATGTTTGTGCAACAAGGGCCTGTGATGACAGCAGCTGGATGAAATGCTTGTGACATTGGGAAGGGGATTTGGGTGTTTCAGAGGTTTTTATTTCCAAACCAAATCCTTTAGTATGATTGTAGAATTGTTGTTTAGTATACTGTCCATTTGAATCTTGCTCTGTCTTTTTCTTCCATCCATGCATTCCATGCGTGGTACCATAGGCTTACCTTGTCCAGTTCCTCCAGGAGCAGCTGGAGCAGCAGGAGCAGCTGGATTGGCTGGAGTTTGTGGGTGCCTTGAGCGCAGGAGCCTCAGCAGAGAAGAGGTGTTCTTACTAAAGGCCAACTCTGAGCACAGATCAGACACTGGAGCTTTTTAGGGGTCATAAGGTCAAAGGGCCCCCACTCATATGAGCTAGCTCTGTTAGGTGGCCTGTCCTCCATTCTCCATAGCTCTGCTTTCATCACTGTCAAACAATTAGACAAACAGTTAATGCTCACACACTCACTTTACACACACTATCACACATTCACAAACAAACAACAAACAAACAAACAAACACACACACACACACACACAAACAAACAAACAAACAAACAAACAAACACACAAACTAATGTTTGTCTGTATTTGTGCCTAATATGTATGTATGTGTGTGTGTGTGTGTGTGTGTGTGTGTATGTGTGTGTGTGTGTGTGTGTATGTGTGTATGTATGTGTGTGTGTGTGTGTGTGTGTGTGTGTGTGTGTGTGTGTGTGTGCAGGTATATAACTCCATGGATAGTGTGTGTGAATAACTGTGTTCCAGTCCCAGTTCATCTGTTGTTCTAATCTGACCTAAACTTCACTCTCCTTCGTTCTAAATCACTCAAACTCTAACACTAGTCTAACTCCTCCTCTCAAAAACCCACAACCTTCTGATGGATTGTGTCCATTTTTAAGCATTTGGACTTTGACAACCCGCCCTTCATTCAAAGCTGCAGTGACACGTCACCGATACGCGTGTGACGAAACGAAGCTTCATTTCTGGAGTCACGTGATTTTTCGCCTGGTGAGACTTCGAAACATCTTCTCGCGATACTTCAGCTGTGAAACCCCGACACGGAGTCGAGCGAAACATCAGGAGTTTGAAGCGTGTTTGGAAGCTTCAGTGTCTGCGGTAACATCACTCCACACAACCGTTGTGTCACTGCTGTATGTGTTGTTGTGTCAGTTGTGCTTTTGAGCAGTGGGGTTGACCACTGAAAGGACGGACTTTAGGACTTTGAAAACTTCCATTTTGGGGGAAGGTTTGGTGTTAGCATGGGTAGGCTACTTCCGGGACTGGTGCTAACTTTAGCAGTTCATTCATTCTGGAATTGTTCTGGACTCGGAAGGAGACACAACTGAGCATTTTCAGTTGGACTATTCTAGGACTGAGGTCCAAGCAGAAAACAGTGTTTATCTGTGAACACTGTGTGTCTGCCAAGCTCTGCTCTGACAACACACACAATAAGGCATTCACCAGCGGATAGCACAGCAGCTAACAGCATGCTAGCGTTAGCACGGACGACAAACTCATTCCAAAGTCAACATTTTCAAACTCAAACTCAACAGTATCCTTATAGGATGAGTGGGATCTGACAAACGCCAAGTGACACAAGTTTGTTTGCCTTGAACTCATGAATAAGAACTTTGAATGAATGTGTTCCGACGGCGTTCCACTCAATGTAGGAACATCAGCCCCTCCAGAACCCGGAGGTAGGACCAGATTTATTCCAGCATTTTATACAAGCGGAGTTTATAGAAGTGTCCAACTGTGTTTATATAGAAGGATCTGTCCAACTGTGTTTATATAGAAGGATCTGTTTAACTGTGTTTATATAGAAGGATCTGTCCAACTGTGTTTATATAGAAGGATCTGTCCAACTGTGTTTATACAGAAGGATCTGTTTAACTGTGTTTATATAGAAGGATCTGTCCAACTGTGTTTATATAGAAGGATCTGTTTAACTGTGTTTATATAGAAGGATCTGTTTAACTGTGTTTATATAGAAGGATCTGTTTTAACTGTGTTTATATGGAAGGATCTGTTTAACTGTGTTTATATAGAAGGATCTGTTGAACTGTGTTTATATAGAAGGATCTGTTTAACTGTGTTTATATAGAAGGATCTGTCCAACTGTGTTTATATAGAAGGATCTGTTTAACTGTGTTTATATAGAAGGATCTGTCCAACTGTGTTTATATAGAAGGATCTGTTTAACTGTGTTTATATAGAAGGATCTGTCCGACTGTGTTTATACAGAAGGATCTGTTTAACTGTATTTATATAGAAGGATCTGTCCAACTGTGTTTATATAGAAGGATCTGTTTAACTGTGTTTATATAGAAGGATCTGTTTAACTGTGTTTATATAGAAGGATCTGTTTAACTGTGTTTATATAGAAGGATCTGTTTAACTGTGTTTATATAGAAGGATCTGTCCAACTGTGTTTATATAGAAGGATCTGTCCAACTGTATTTATATAGAGGGATCTGTTTAACTGTGTTTATATAGAAGGATCTGTCCAACTGTGTTTATATAGAAGGATCTGTTTAACTGTGTTTATATAGAAGGATCTGTTTAACTGTGTTGATATAGAAGGATCTGTCCAACTGTTTTTATATAGAAGGATATGTTTAACTGTGTTTACATAGAAGGATCTGTTTAACTGTGTTTATATAGAAGGATCTGTTTAACTGTATTTATATAGAAGGATCTTTTTAACTGTGTTTATATAGAAAGATCTGTCCAACTGTGTTTATATAGAAGGATCTGTCCAACTGTGTTTATATAGAAGGATCTGTTTAACTGTGTTTATATAGAAGGATCTGTCCAACTGTGTTTATATAGAAGGACCTGTTTAACTGTGTTTACATAGAAGGATCTGTTTAACTGTGTTTACATAGAAGGATCTGTTTAACTGTGTTTATATAGTAGGATCTGTTTAACTGTGTTTATATAGAAGGATCTGTCCACCTGTGTTTATATAGAAGGATCTGTCCAACTGTGTTTATATAGAAGGATCTGTTTAACTGTGTTTATATAGAAGGATCTGTCCAACTGTGTTTATATAGAAGGATCTGTTTAACTGTGTTTATATAGAAGGATCTGTTTAACTGTGTTTATATAGAAGGATCTGTTTAACTGTGTTTATATAGAAGGATCTGTCCAACTGTGTTTACATAGAAGGATCTGTTTAACTGTGTTTATATAGAAGGATCTGTCCAACTGTATTTATATAGAGGGATCTGTTTAACTGTGTTTATATAGAAGGATCTGTCCAACTGTGTTTATATAGAAGGATCTGTTTAACTGTGTTTATATAGAAGGATCTGTTTAACTGTGTTTATATAGAAGGATCTGTTTAACTGTGTTGATATAGAAGGATCTGTTTAACTGTATTTACATAGAAGGATCTGTTTAACTGTGTTTATATAGAAGGATCTGTTTAACTGTATTTATATAGAAGGATCTTTTTAACTGTGTTTATATAGAAAGATCTGTCCAACTGTGTTTATATAGAAGGATCTGTCCAACTGTGTTTATATAGAAGGATCTGTTTAACTGTGTTTATATAGAAGGATCTGTCCAACTGTGTTTATATTGAAGGATCTGTTTAACTGTGTTTACATAGAAGGATCTATTTAACTGTGTTTATATAGAAGGATCTGTCCAACTGTGTTTATATAGAAGGATCTGTCCAAATGTGTTTATATAGAAGGATCTGTTTAACTGTGTTTATATAGAAGGATCTGTCCAACTGTGTTTATATAGAAGGATCTGTTTAACTGTGTTTACATAGACGGATCTGTTTAACTGTGTTTATATAGAAGGATCTGTTTAACTGTGTTTACATAGAAGGATCTGTTTAACTGTGTTTATATAGAAGGATATGTTTAACTGTGTTTATAAAGAAGGCTCTTTTTAACTGTGTTTATATAGAAGGATCTGTCCAACTGTATTTATATAGAAGGATCTGTCCAACTGTGTTTATATAGAAAGATCTGTTTAACTGTATTTATATAGAAGGATCTGTCCAACTGTGTTTATATAGAAGGATCTGTTTAACTGTGTTTATATAGAAGGATCTGTTTAACTGTGTTCATATAGAAGGATCTGTCCAACTGTATTTATATAGAGGGATCTGTTTAACTGTGTTTATATAGAAGGATCTGTCCAACATTGTTTATATAGAAGGATCTGTTTAACTGTGTTTATATAGAAGGATCTGTTTAACTGTGTTTATATAGAAGGATCTGTCCAACTGTGTTTATATAGAAGGATCTGTTTAACTGTATTTACATAGAAGGATCTTTTTAACTGTGTTTATATAGAAGGATCTTTTTAACTGTATTTATATAGAAGGATCTTTTTAACTGTGTTTATATAGAAGGATCTGTCCAACTGTGTTTATCTAGAAGGATCTGTCCAACTGTGTTTATATAGAAGGATCTGTTTAACTGTGTTTATATAGAAGGATCTGTCCAACTGTGTTTATATAGAAGGATCTTTTTTACTGTGTTTACATAGAAGGATCTGTTTAACTGTGTTTATATAGAAGGATCTGTTTAACTGTGTTTATATAGAAGGATCTGTTTAACTGTGTTTATATAGAAGGATCTGTTTAACTGTGTTTATATAGAAGGATCTGTCCAACTGTGTTTATATAGAAGGATCTGTTTAACTGTATTTACATAGAAGGATCTGTTTAACTGTGTTTATATAGAAGGATCTTTTTAACTGTATTTATATAGAAGGATCTTTTTAACTGTGTTTATATAGAAGGATCTGTCCAACTGTGTTTATCTAGAAGGATCTGTCCAACTGTGTTTATATAGAAGGATCTGTTTAACTGTGTTTATATAGAAGGATCTGTCCAACTGTGTTTATATAGAAGGATCTTTTTTACTGTGTTTACATAGAAGGATCTGTTTAACTGTGTTTATATAGAAGGATCTGTTTAACTGTGTTTATATAGAAGGATCTGTTTAACTGTGTTTATATAGAAGGATCTGTCCAACTGTGTTTATATAGAAGGATCTGTCCAACTGTGTTTATATAGAAGGATCTGTTTAACTGTGTTTACATAGAAGGATCTGTTTAACTTTGTTTATATAGAAGGATCTATCCAACTGTGTTTATATAGAAGGATCTGTTTAACTGTGTTTATATAGAAGGATCTGTTTAACTGTGTTTACATAGAAGGATCTGTTTAACTTTGTTTATATAGAAGGATCTATCCAACTGTGTGTACATAGAAGGATGTGATGATATTAGCAAGATGGCGGCGCGCATAGTTCGCGAGGCTCAGCGTCTCTTCATATTTTTCAGATTAGTAGTTTTAGTCATACTCTGTTCGGGTCTGTTCGTACAGAACAGCATCTCCCTAACATTGTACACCCGACAGGAGCTTCTGGACATCAAATTTCAACCATCGGATAGTTTTATCAGCAATCTCCATCTCTTCCCTGAGCTGCGGAGATCACCTGACACTCCGGGGACTGCCAAGCCGACAGGAAGTTCTCGCAGGCGGCGCAGGGACCGTAAACAAAGGCGGGGTAAACGCGGGGGGCTGGGAGCTAAGCTAAAGCTAACACCACACCGACTCTCCTTACCCAGCATTTTCCTTGCAAACGTGCGGTCCCTGGCAAACAAAATGGACGAATTACGACTCCGGATTACAAACAGTAAACGGATTATGGACTGTAACGTCATGGTATTCACGGAGACATGGCTACATAGCGAGATACCCGACAATGCTATCCAGCTAGCCAGGCGGCTCACTCTCCGTGCAGATAGAACAGCTGATGGCTCCGGTAAGACAAGAGGCGGGGGATTGTGTATGTATGTCAATAAGGCTTGGTGCACAGACTCTGTCATTGTTGAAAGCCACTGCTCAGCGAACCTAGAGTTTCTCTTGGTTAAATGTAGACCTTTTTATTTGCCGAGAGAGTTTACATCTACTATCATAACAGCTGTATATGTACCCCCGGACGCCGATGGCAAACAAGCAATGACTGAACTTCACACTGCCATCAGTAAACAACAAACAACACACCCAGAGGCCGCATTCATTGTAGCTGGTGATTTCAACCACACTAATCTAAAGACTGTACTTCCCAAATTTAAACAACATGTCTCCTGCCACACCAGAGAAAATAAGACTTTGGATCATGTTTATTCCAACATCCCTGGAGCCTACAAGGCTACCGCCCTCCCCCACCTGGGTCAGTCTGACCATCTCTCTTTGTTCCTCACCCCCACCTATTCACCACTCATCAGCCGTGTGAAACCAACTGTGAAGACCATCAAGGTATGGCCTGCGGGGGTAGACTCGGTACTCCAGGACAGGTTTAAGAACACAGATTGGAGTGTGTTTGCCTCCCAGGCAACCTGTGGCTCCCAGATTGACATTGACTCTTATACTCACGCAGTAGTGGAGCACATCAACACCACCATTGACAGTGTTACCACAGAGAAACAGATCACCACATACCCCAACCAGAAGCCTTGGATGAACAGGGAAGTGCGACTCCTACTGAAAGCACGTAATAACGCGTTCAGATCAGGAGATGCACTCGCCTACAGTGCATCCAGAGCAGAACTGAAAAGGGGCATCAAAAAGGCCAAGCATGAACATAAGCTCAAGGTGGAGGAACACTTTGTGAACTCCGACCCTCGTCGCATGTGGGAGGGCATCCAGGCCATCACAGATTACAAGAACAGCAACACCTCATCAGCAACCATAGATATGTCCTTTCTAAACGAACTGAATGACTTTTATGCCCGTTTCGACAAGGACAATAAAGAAAAGGTCATAAAGCTCACACCCTCTGAAGACCTTCAGCCACTCACCCTCTCACACACAGACGTCCAGATCGCACTGAGCCGCATCAACGCACGCAAGGCTGCTGGCCCTGATGGTATTCCTGGACGTGTGCTCAGGGCTTGTGCTGAGCAGCTCTCAGGAATATTTACGGACATTTTCAACCTGTCCCTGGCCCAAGCAGTAGTACCGGCGTGCTTCAAAACCACATCCATTGTACCGGCGCCAAAACTCTCCTCTCCAAAGTGCCTGAATGACTACCGCCCGGTGGCACTGACTCCCATAGTGATGAAGTGCTTCGAGCGGCTGGTCCTGGCACACCTCAAAGATTGTCTGCCCCCCACACTCGACCCACACCAATATGCCTACCGCAGCAACAGGAGTACAGAGGATCCAGTCCCCACAGCGCTGCACTGTGTACTCTCACACCTGGACAAGAAAAACACTTATGCAAGAATGCTGTTTGTAGACTTCAGCTCTGCATTCAACACTTTCATCCCTGCCAAGCTAATCACAAAACTCACAGACCTTGGAATCAGCACCTCCCTCTGCAACTGGATCATGGACTTTCTGACCAACAGACCACAGCATGTTAGGTCAGACCACATCACATCCTCCACCCTCACACTCAGCACTGGTACTCCACAAGGTTGTGTGATGAGCCCCTTCATCTACTCCCTCTTCACCCACGACTGCAGACCTATGTTTGAATCCAACTCCATCATAAAGTTCGCAGATGACACCACCGTGATCGGACTAATCAGCGACAAAGACGAGTCGGCATACAGAGCAGAGGTCAAACACCTTGCTGCTTGGTGTGCGAACAACAACCTACTCCTCAACACCAGCAAAACAAAAGAAATCATCGTGGACTTCAGGAAGGAGAAAGGAGGCACCCACACCCCCCTCCACATCAACGGCATGGAGGTGGAGCGTGTCTCCAGCTTCAAATTCCTGGGGACCCACATCACAGAAAACCTGACCTGGTCCACCAACACCTCCCACCTGATTAAGAAGGCCCATCAGCGTCTCTTCTTCCTGAGAACACTGAAGAGGAACCAGCTGTCTGCTGTCATCCTGGGCAACTTCTACCGCTGCGCAATAGAAAGCATCCTGACTAACTGCATAACAGTGTGGTATGGAAACTGCTCTGCTGCGGACCGCAAAGCACTCCAGAGGGTGGTGAAAACTGCCCGATGCATCACTGGTGCCCCACTTCCGGACATTGAGAGAGTCTACAAGAAGAGATGTGTGTGCCGGGCGCGTAGCATCCTCAGAGACTCTTTTCACCCAGCCAACAGACTCTTTCAGCTCCTCCCCTCCAGGAAGCGATTCAGGAGTCTGCTGACCAGAACAAGTAGATACAGGAACAGCTTCTTCCCCACAGCCGTCACCCTACTGAACTCTGCCAGCAGATGACTCCACACCTCCTCCTACCTGTGTTGACTCTTGGCGCACAAATGCACTGATAACTACACATCTGGTTCCATAGCTGTACACATTCATCAATACTCCTTACTGTTAAATCTATATCACACAACCAATATTACATGTGTGTGTATATATGTATATGCTTACATCCACACTGAAGCTTTGTGTGCATGCATAGGTGTATATATTTATGTATGTATATGTGTATATTCTGTAATGAACATCCTATTTATTCAACTGTATATTCAACTGCACATTCAATATTTAATTTAACCACCTTATTTGCACTAGCTGTACATAACTGCACTCATCTGTACATATTACTTACCTGTACATATGATATTTAACTGTATTATACTGCACTTCTGCTGTTTTGCACTTCTGATTGGATGCTAACTGCATTTTGTTACCCTGTATACTGAGTAATGACAATAAAGTTGAATCTAATCTAATCTAATGTGTCTAACTGTGTTTATCTAGAAGGATCTATTTAACTGTGTTATTGTAGAAGGATCTATTAAACTGTGTTTATATAGAAGGATCTGTCCAACTGTGTTTATATAGAAGGATCTGTTTAACTGTGTTTATATAGAAGGCTCTGTTTGACTGTGTTTATATAGAAGGATCTGTCCAACTGTGTTTATATAGAAGGATCTGTTTAACTGTGTTTCTATAGAAGGATCTGTTTAACTGTGTTTCTATAGAAGGATCTGTTTAACTGTGTTTATATAGAAGGATCTTTTTAACTGTGTTTATATGGAAGGATCTGTTTAACTGTGTTTATATAGAAGGATCTGTCCAACTGTGTTTATATAGAAGGATCTGTCCAACTGTGTTTATATAGAAGGATCTGTCCAACTGTGTTTATATAGAAGGATCTGTTTAACTGTGTTTATATAGAAGGATCTGTCCAACTGTGTTTATATAGAAGGATCTGTTTAACTGTGTTTATATAGAAGGATCTGTCCAACTGTGTTTATATAGAAGGATCTTTTTAACTGTGTTTATATAGAAGGATCTGTTTAATTGTGTTTATATAGAAGGATCTGTTATACTGTGTTTATATAAAGGGATCTGTTTAACTGTGTTTATATAGAAGGATCTGTTTAACTGTGTTTCTATAGAAGGATCTGTTTAACTGTGTTTATATAGAAGGATCTTTTTAACTGTGTTTATATGGAAGGATCTGTTTAACTGTGTTTATATAGGAGGATCTTTCCAACTGTGTTTATATAGAAGGATCTGTTTAACTGTGTTTATATAGAAGGATCTTTTTAACTGTGTTTATATGGAAGGATCTGTTTAACTGTGTTTATATAGGAGGATCTTTCCAACTGTGTTTATATAGAAGGATCTGTTTAACTGTGTTTATATAGAAGGATGTGACCAACTGTGTTCATATAGAAGGATCTGTTTAACTATGTTTATATAGAAGGATCTGTTTAACTGTGTTTATATAAAAGGATCTGTCTGACTGTTTATACAGAAGGATCTGTTTAACTGTGTTTCTATAGAAGGATCTGTTTAACTGTGTTTCTATAGAAGGATCTGTTTAACTGTGTTTATATAGAAGGATCTGTTTAACTGTGTTTATATAGAAGGATCTGTTTAACTGTGTTTATAAAGAAGGATCTGTCCAACTGTGTTTATAAAGAAAGATCTGTTTAACTGTGTTTATATAGAAGGATCTGTTTAACTGTATTTATATAAAAGGATCTTTTTACCTGTGTTTATATAGAAGGATCTGTGTTTGAGGATGAACCTCGGTAAAGGGATTGCTGGTTGAGGCGGCAGATTATGGACTATTCTTCTGGTCAGAGAATCAAGGTGAATGGAGAGAGATATCTGTTCAGTTCCCTTTTATGAGATTGCAGGACTTGGACATCGGTTCACAACATATGGTTGTGTCTGAGAGAGTGTGTGTATGTGTGTGTTCTGAAAATAAAAAAAAGGCAATAAACTGTATAAGAAAAACACTCTGCACATTGAACTAACATCTAAATGAATAATAAACTGCTATATGAGCATAAGATTACCAAAATTATGATTAGCAGAGGCAAAGCATGCTAAGCAACATGAGAACATTACATACTGAATGTTGAACAAGTAATTTAACCTTTAACAACAATAAGCAGGGTCATAATCATCACCTACTAACTCCAACCTGCACATAATAATTCCATGCAAACACAAACTGTAATAGTGAACAAATTATACATCATGAGAAAGCAGAAAACACTTACTTTCTGTCAAGAACGCACAGATAATAGAACAAACACACCAAAGTCCATTACACACAGTCCGCTGCTCCTCAGTGTCACTGGGCTCTGCAGCTTGCCCGTGTCTGGACATGCTCAGACATGTTTTGCTGCCAGCCCTCTGTACCAGCAGATGGTGCTGTTGAGCACTTAGATGAAGCCTTACTTTGTAGGGCTTTCTCACAATCTGTTGAACTCTGGACACCAGCTGTGTTCTGATGATGATTCCGAGCTGTGACAGTTTGTCAGATCAGAAAAACACAGTTGTTTTTATCAATGTTGAGTCTTTGTTCCAGAAACTCATTCCAAGGACAGATATCATTTAAAGTTTTAATATGTGTTTGTTTGGCTTTTGGTGATATGGGTAGAGTAAGGTGTCTGCTTCTGATCCTGACTAGAATCTCTGTAGGATAATCTTTGGACTGATTTTTCCTTTTGAATGATGAAGGGAAGAGATTAGACATGAGGGCACCACGTAGGATTTAGTTAGAGTGTGTGTGTGAATGTGTGTGGGGGGGCTGAAATCTCACTCCATTGTGTGGGAAGAGTTATAAACAGATGAATAACCTTAGGACACACCTACGCATCCACAGTGGAGAAAGACCATATGACTATAAACAGTGCGGGAAGACTTTCACCCACATGCATCACTTTAAGACACACCTACACGTCCACAGTGGAGAAGGACCATATCACTGTGACCAGTGTGGGAAAACTTACGCCCATATAAATGGACTTATGACACACCTACGCATCCACAGTGGAGAAACACACTGAAATAGTTTGAGTGTTACCAATGTGAACAAAGATTCTATGGGAAGGCTTTCTGAGCCTCGTCTGCATGATGTTCTCACTGTCACCTTCACCACAAGAAGTTGATGTACCCATGTGATAAGTGCACCAAGATCCTCTGGTCGTCCAGCTTTTACAAGTGTCACCAACAGACTCATACTGGACACAAACCTTACCAGTGCAGATTTTGTGACAGATCTTTTATCACAGGTTCACAATGTACCAAAGAAGAATGTGCCAAACTTTCCACAAAGGACACAAACTGAACATACTGCTACTTATTGACTTTGTGGACATTGAATCAGTCACTTGTTGTGATTCTGTTGCTGGTTGGGGTTCTCACCTGTTCATTGTTCACAAATGAAACCAGCTACTCCTGTACCAGTTTTCCACAATTGTTCTGTGCAGTTTAAGTTCAATAAAGGCAACACTGCCACAGTTATAAAATGACAGAAAGCAGAGTATTGCAGACTGCCTTTCTTTTTTCCAAATGTTACTTTTTTTATGTGTATCCAACTTACTGTGGTGAGATTTTTATACTTTTTCCAAAATTACATTTTTATTGCATGTAAAGTTTGGGACTTGGAGATTTTAGGCATTTGATCTTTTACCACGAAGATGAATGCATGGACTAGTTTTTCCAGGTCCTGCTGAGACATCAGATCTTTTATCCTTGAGATGTTCTTAAGGTGATAGTAGACAAAGTTTGGATTTTCTCTCATCATGGCACAAACTATGCCAGGTGTAGTTTCAGAGAGGACCCTGAAGGCCATTGTGTAAAATGAACAGAAGCTTTTTATTTGTTTGTTTTGTTTTTTAGAGTAAATAGTGACCAAAATAATAATAACTTTATTTGTATAGCACCTTTAAAAACAAAGTTTACAAAGTGCTTTGACAGAGGGCACAACAGCAGGATACACGAAGAAAATAAAAACACTAAAACAGAAGCAACACAATTAGAGAGATGTGTGAACAAGTTAATTATCAAACAAGATCAAATTTAAAATTAAAACTAAAAATTAAGGTTAAAAAGGCGGCAGACATCACATAAAAGCAATTCTATAAAAATGTGTTTTAAGAAGTGATTTAAAAGATGTTACTGATTCCTCAGCCTTATCTCCTCGGGCAGGCCGTTCCACAGTCGAGGGGCCCTGATGGAAAATGCCCGCTCACCTTTTGATTTAAGCCTCGACTTTGGAACAGCTAGGAGCCCTCTGCCCCCCCGAGGATCTAAGGCTGCGTGCTGGCTCGTAGTCAACTAGCATTTCTTCTATATAACTTGGGGCCAGGCCCATTCGAGCTTTCAAAGTGATCAGTAAAATCTTAAAATCAATTCTAAAACATACAGGGAGCCAATGAAGGGATGCAAGGATAGGAGTGATATGATGGTGTCTGCTAAAACCAGTGAGAAGCCTAGCTGCTGCGTTCTGGACCAGTTGGAGGCGAGACAGTGATGTTTGGCTGATGCCGGACAGAAGAGAATTACAGTAGTCAAGTCTGCTGAATATGAATGAGCGGATGACTGTTTCTAGGTTGTGGTGTGGGACTGTTGGTTTGATTTTGGAAATAGTTTGTAGCTGGAGAAAATAGGATTGGATAACTTTATTTATGTGTACTTGGAAGGAGAGGTCTGAGTCAAACATTACCGAGATTTCTTGCAGTGGGAGTAACGTTTGAGGAGAGGGGACCGAGGCTATTTTTTATTGCAATGGTGGAGTTTGGTGGACCGAATAGTATGACTTCTGATTTGGAGCTGTTTAGTTGAAGGAAGTTCTGGGCCATCCAACGGCTTACATCATTGAGGCAGTCAGACACGGCAGCTAGGCTTCTGGGGTCATCCGGTCTCAGGGGCAGGTATATCTGTGTGTCGTCCGTGTAGCAATGAAAGGAGACGTTGTGGCGTTTAAAAATCTCACCAAGTGGGAGCATATAAATAGAAAATAAAATTGGGCCTAAAACTGAACCCTGCGGTACACCACAGGCAATCTGGGCTTTGGTGGATGTGTGGTTGCCTATGGTGACCGCAAAGGTTCTGTCTAAAAGGTAAGAATAAAACCAGCTAAGAGCAGTGTCTCTGATGCCAACCCAGGTTCTAAGATGTTCAATTAAAATATCATGATCTACAGTGTCAAAGGCGGCACTGAGATCTAAAAGAATTAAAATAGCACTCTCTCCTCTGTCAGCTGTTAAAAGAAGGTCATTGGTGACCTTGAGGAGGGCAGTTTCTGTACTGTGTAAAGGTCTGAAACCAGACTGAAATTTCTCAAAGAGGTTGTAATGAGACATAAAAGCTAAAAGCTGGGTTGAAACTACTTTCTCTAAAACTTTAGATAAAAATGGGAGTTTAGAAATAGGTCTAAAATTATGAAGATCAGAGGGATCAAGGTTTGGTTTCTTTAAAAGGGGTTGGACCACAGCATGTTTAAAAGAAGGGGGGACAGTGCCTTGTAATAAAGACTTGTTAATGATTGATAAAATACTGGGTCCAACTGTGTCTAAAACCTCTTTAAGAAATTTAGTGGGGATGACATCAAGACTGCACGTAGCTGATTTCATATGAGAGATTATTTCAGTTAAAAACGACAGTGAAACTGGTTCAAAATTTTTAAAATAACAAAAAGTTTCCCTACCTGTATCTAAAACACGATCTGGGGGGGGTGATTTGTCGCCGTATGTTTTTAATTTTGTTAAAAAAGAATTTTAAGAACACCTCACACATGTCCTGCGAGGTGTCAGTAAAATGACAGGGGGAAGGGGTAATGATAGAATCTATAACCTTAAATAAAATTCTGAGGTTAGAACGATTCGCTAAAATTAAGTTTGAGTAAAAACGCGCTCTTGCTTCTTTAACTGCTTTTTGATAATTTTTTGTTGCAACTTTCCCTCCCCTGCCTGTCAGCCGGGGTTGGTGGAGGTATGTAAAATCAGGGGGGGGTTGCTTCAATGAGGGGGCTACAGTCACCTTCAGAAAGCCAGGTCTCAGTAATAATAAAAAAGTCTAATTTATTAAAAGTAATAAAATCATGACATAAAAAGGATTTGTTATTTAAAGATCTAATGTTTAAAAGGCCAAAATGTACAGGAGTAAGAGATGATATGGGAGTTAACATGTGTTGCTGAGGTAGTAAAATCAGGTTTTTAGGGTTTGCAGCCGAAGGATGTGAAGGTGGACGAGTGGTTTGCCTTCGATATGAAATGATGGTGGGGATACTGGTTGGAGGTGATGTACTGTCTGTGGGCCATGGGCAGGGTGCGGAGGAGAGGGATGGTGCTGGGATTTCCAGTTGGTGGGGGTGTGATAATGGAAGGGGGCAGTGGGGGGAGCTGTAACAGGGAACAGGGGTTAGAGTCGATGAGGAAGGAAGGGAGGGTGGTGGGGTTTCCCGTGTGAATAGTCAGTCCTGTGAATGCAGCATAGTGTATTGTAGGTGAGTTAACAACATTCGGCTGCCCTGCCTGTTTGGATGGATACCATCTCTACTAAAAAGTGAGGGGCGCTCCCAGAACAAGTTAAAATTATCAATAAAACCAAAACTGTGTTTCCTGCAAGCGGTTTGGAGCCAGGTGTGAAGGCTGAGGAGTCTGCTAAAACGACCAGCTCCGCGACCGAAAGTTGGAATTGGCCCAGAAATAAAAACAGTCATTCCACAGTCCTTTAAAACATCAAAGAGAAGGTTAAAATTGTTTTTGGTGCACTCTGACTCCTGGCGGGTTGTGTCATTTGTCCCCACATGCACCACAACTCTGCGTACAGAGCTGGGCAGTGAGGGCAAGAGGGAGAGGAGTCTGTCCAGGACGATGGGCACGGTGGCACCGGGAAGACAGTGAGTGACCGCATTAAAGACATTTCTGGTTATGGAGTCACCAATAATCAACGTGCTTGGGGGAAAGAGGGGACGTGGTCCTGAAGATGGGGGTGAAGGTGGACTGAACGAAGCGGACAGAGAGGGTTCGGATCCCTCTCTCGCTCCTACAGTGGCCGGACCGGTCTGCGTGGGCAGACAGGTGTGCGCTGCCGTGGAGGCTCGGCGATGCTCCCCTGAACGTCTCAGGACAGCCTCCTTCAGCAGTCTGCGGCGGTCCCTGCCCGTGGAGGATCGGCGAGCAGCCTGGCCAGGACCGGCCGCAGAAGTGATGATGGACCCGGGAGGAGTGAGCGTGCGATGCGCTCTGGCCGCTGGTGGGGGACCCACCAAGGTAAGTGGGGCAGCACCCGCAGCTGGAGGAGCCACCGCTGAAGGTGGTGAAGGCTCGGTGGCGGCCGGTGGAGAAACTCGGGATGAAAGGGGCCCAGCGGCAGATGGCGGTGAGGTAGCGGCAGCGCTGGGAGGCGCCGCTGACTTTGGTGGGTCCAGGCCGGTTGAAATCAGGGCTGGAGGGGCCTCTTCAGGGTGAACCGGAGCCATATCCTGAAGGGTAGCAAAGCGGTTGGAGAGACCAAGGGGTGGGAAAAGTGAATTCCCACCTGAATCCCTCTTTTTGCAGCGGCGCACCACCTCCGTCCAGGACGGCCGATGCCCTGGGTCATCCCGGTTCGGTGTGGAGCTGTGAAGCGGAGCCTTCGGCCTGGCTCCGGCGAGAGCCCAGGGATCCACCGGGGGCGTTGGGGTGACCAGTGGCGGCGTTGTAGCGGCCCCATCCCGGATGGGGGCGGCTGTGCTCAATGCCCCTGCGACTGGCTCTGGCCTGGGGGACTGACTCTCGGCGGTCAATGACCAGTCACCATCAGAAAATTACAATACTGCTGGCAAGCTAGGGCATTATTGTAGGCTTTGAAGAAGGCCTGAAGTGCTAGGGTTAGGGTTGGAAAGACCAACTGTTCTTCATAAGCGTACCATGTCTTATTCTGTCAGAATGTGTTTTATCAGCCAGTGTAAGCATATATATTCATTTATAAAGATCCAGTCAGATATCTGGTGTAAACACTCATTGTTCACTCTTTATTTTTCTGTTCTATTCCTATTGTCTTGGTTGTGTCTGTACCCCTGCTCTCTACCTTGCATTTCAACAGTCATTTTCTATCCACAACTCAATGTCCTGACCGTCTCTTACAGTTTGGGCAGTGACATGACGTACCCTGAAAACAATCAACAGTATACTGTGCTGGACTGTACATCAGTGGTAAATCAACTACAAATAGTGCATGGTGCTTGTAAGACTCAACCCTGTGTGTCTTATAAAGAGTAGAAGTGCTTTTTCTAGATCAGCCTTTTCCTCTGTAGCAGCAGCTCATTGGAATAGTCTGCCCACAAAGACCTGACCTTGTACCAGCTTACAGATGTTTGCACGTCTGACAAACAAGTGGCTCATCAAAACAAACTTGCACTCATTAGTGATGGTTATATTTGAATCTATGTGGTGTATATTTCTGTGCATATGTTTCTTGGAGTGTGAGTGAGTAGGAGAGAGTAAATGAGACGGTTTTGTGTGGGAAATTGATGTTACACATTTTCTATTTTCATGTATGTATAATAATCTTAGTTGTCTTTTCTCCTCTATACCCTACTTACTGTGTTACAGACACATTTAAATTGAACATCAACCTGTCCAGGGACTACAGATGGACATTATCTTCAGCTATAACCTGGCACCAACATCTTTCCTTTTGACTGTCTAGGTCACTGTATTGTCGTGCACCGTCCCTGTTCAAATAAAAATCATACCATACATTCCCTCTAGGCATTCCTGAGATGTTGCATTCACGAGAATGGGGCGGACAGACAATCCCAGAACATTATGCCTCTGGCCACGCCTATAGAGGGTTGCACAAGTAAGAGAGACTTAAAACACTTGAGGTTACTTTTATACCCAAAGGTAGACGTTATGCAGTGTGTTGTCATCCATTCATTGATGCAACATTACAGCAAAACAACCGAAAGAGACAAACATGATAAACATGATGACTTCAGGTACGTCAACCCAGAAAGGCTGAAAAATGCACTTTATAGACTGCATTCACTCTGCAAACACCATAAAACCAGTGGTACTGTTGATTGTCTTATTTCTCAAAAGGTGTAATATTTTTTAAAAATTGTGTTTTGGTTTTTTTTGGAGCGAGCAGTAATTTCCGGGTTGTCTCACAAAAGAACGCGGTTGCCGAATTCCAAAGTAGAATATAGATGTAATCCCCAGGGCACAAAAATCTGTTTTATGTGTTTTTTTTATTGAACAGATATCAACAGTTACAGAAAGGTTTAAACAGCTCAGATAACCTTTGAATGTAAGGAATAAATACAAGAAGAAACACACCACTTGGTTTCTTCTGTGGCAGCGTCCTTAGCAACGAGCATAGCAACGGCAGAAAACGCTCCACTGTAACAATTTTATGCCAAGACGTGAAATATTCATCGTAATAACAAACAAACCAAAGATCATTTACAAGAACTGAACCAATATTGTGAAATATCAAAGTATGTTTCTCGTTAGAAATATCACCAAATGCTTTTTTATGTCCAAACTGTCTTGAAATCCTACATTTTCCACTGAGAATGAAAGGAGTGACCGCCATGTTTTTATCTGGAGAAGCCGAGCTGCCAGCGGTCACATGACCCATCTGCAGGCCAATGGAAAAGAACAGGATAAAAAAACGTGAACATTTGACAATTTTCAGACCCTAGTTGTGAAACTGACACATTTTGCACTGTGGATAAACGTAGATATTTCACATTTGGATGTGAGACTGGGTTGTCCAGTCACAAGGAGGAGTCATGCAGTACCTTCTATGACTGAACTCCTTCATCCTTACATTTCCTTGCGTCTGAATCATTCCAGTCACTGTTCCATTAGTGTTGGCGTATCCCACAGCAGTTTTTCCAGTGGACTGTCTCCATGACAACAACCAGTAGCACACGCAAAATCCTCATTTAAATAAGGCGGTCTCCAAGACTTTGTACCTGTTGTCATCTGTGCAGGAAATCTGAGTCGATCACCCGTGACACACAAATCACACATTTTTTAGCATAATAATATCAATAATGAAACAAAAAAGTAAGAAGTGACTAGATAAATATTTTGAGGTCCGACCAAATGGTGCTTCAGTGAGTTTGGAATCAGCTGAGGACAATCGGATTCAGTCTGTAACAGAATTATAACGTGGACAAAACAATGACCTGAAACATGAGAGCAGAGGAACTGAGGGCTTCATTCCTTTTACATTAAGAAGAAAAAAAAACAAAGAAGTGGCAAAACAGTCCTCAAATCTCACAGTGAAATAACTTTTTGTTCTGCTTTAATAAGTTCCTTGATCTTTAACTGTTACAGAATTACTTAATAAGCACAGGGTCAAAGGTTAACAGAGGTGGAGGAGGGGTTTCATTGAACCCTCAGTGACTGTCAACACCTTCTGTGACCAACTTTTCAATGATTAAACCTACCAATATGCTTTAAAAGGTAAGGAATAGTGGAGGGTCTCAGCTTTCTAGGGGTACCACATGTGTATTACCTGGGCCCACTGACGAACTTACTACAATTTTCAGTAGCTTGGCAGTAACGTCACTATTTCCTGAATCAAGTAATGTTTCAGTAGCTTAACTCTTTTTTTGATCAAGTAGCATGGTAATGACCACAGACGCTATTTTTATGTGGCTGAACACAGTGGAAAAGCAGTTTGCAGACTAGATAATGTAATTATATTATCCACAACACAAACACTCAAGATCGTTCGGAACGGGGCACACACACTGTCTGCAAAGGACTCACTATGAACCAGGCATTTCGCCCGGAGTGGGTGTGTCTTACTGGAACGTCGTCGTGCATGTTCTTGGAAGCGCCGTGCCCGCGCTTGTAAACCGCAGCGCAAACTCTGGGCAGTGATGGAGCTTTTCCCACTTCCTGTTCTCCGACATCCTCCCGCGTCTTTGCTGGTGGTACCAGTGAGCAGACAGCAGATAGGGTCTGGAGCAGACAAAGAGCATCATTTTCATGGTGGAGTTGAAAGATGAGACCCGCACCTGGTCTCACCCTGGAGCACCTGGTCTCACCTGGAGCTCCTGGTCTCACCTGGAGCACCTGTCAGATGACGGCGTCCACTTGAATGCAGAGGGAGCCAGTGTTGTGCAGAACATCTGATGGTTGTTGGCTGAGGTATGTGGACATTGATCACCACAAAGGCTCTCTTCAGAGCCTCCAAACCCACAGTACAGAGCATTACAGCTGGATTCCCTCTGAAAAAAAAAAATGAGATTTTTGCTAAATAAACTCAACCAGACTGCTCACTGTGGCAATATTTTTTCCAAATAAAAATAGGAAATGCGCAATTATCTACAACTATGACAATAAAGCTACTTTTTTAGACCAACAAACACATGTTGGTTCCACAGATGAACATGTGACCAACATCAGTGGATCAGTGAGCCCGTTTCCATTGGACATCTGAGAACATTAAAGTCTAAACTGTCCAAACTGGTCCAAAACACAAACATGTCCCATGTGTCTTTTCTAGTCCAATCCTTGTCCATTGTCCAAATCTAAACTCTTTGTCTAGTCTAGTGACAGATCACCATGGCAGTAGATTGGTTTGGTGTACATTCCTAAAATGAGTCCACGGTGCTCCAATGATCAAACATTAGTATGATTAGTATGACATTGCATGACTGTAAATGTATTCAACATGAGGCAAACATAGGGTTACAGTTATTTTTGAACATTTGTTTAAATAAAATTCTTAAATCTGAAGCTGACAATGCCTCGTTCATATTTCACCTTAAATAAATTATTGTCTTCCACACTTCAAACCCAGTCAGATAAACTCAAAAGTGCATTGTCCACGATGTCCACGATGTGTGTGACGCAGGACGTCGAGCCCCACCCCTGGGTGAAACGCCTGGTTTTTAGTCAGTCCCCTGCCTGTACAGCCATCTAAAGCATTCTTTTTACTGCCTTCCACTTCCACGTGACTTTAAACTCCAATTGGACCATACTGAGCATTGTTAATTACATCCTGGTCTGCAAATGTTGGTAACTGGCCAGTAATTGTTGGTCTTTAATTATAGTTACTCTGGAATATTGATAACCCAATGGAATTGACTTTGCATGTATTTGGTAATTTAAACATGTAGTTTCTTGTGTTTATCGCCATGGAAGTTGGCGCAACTTAAAGTAGCTTCACATGTAGTGAGCTACACTATATTTCCAACAGTATTCCCTCCCCTGCTTTGACTCCCATATGAATGTCAGGTCCATCCCATTCCTAGTCTATGGGTTCAGTCTGACGTGGCTCCACCCTTTGCAGCTCTAACAGCTTCAACTCTTCTGGGAAGGCTGTCCACAAGGTTTAGGAGTGTGTTCATGGGAATTTTGGACCATTCTTCCAGAAGCGCATTTGTGAGGTCCCACACTGATGTTGGACAGAAGGCCTGGCTCTCAGTCTGCGCTCTAATTCATCCAAAGGTGTTCTATGGGGTTGAGGTCAGGACTGTGTGCAGGCCAGTCCAGTTCATCCACACCAGACTCTGTCCTCCATGTCCAAATGGACCTTGCTTTGTGCACTGGTGCACAGTCATGTTGGAAGAGGAAGGGGCCGGCTCCAAACTGTTCCCACAAAGTTGGGAGCATGGAATTGTCCCAAATGTCTTGTTCTGCTGAAGCATTCCCAGTTCCTTTCACTGGAACTAAGGGGCCCAGCCCAGCTCCTGAAAAACAACCCCACACCATAATCCCCCCTCCACCAAACTTTACACTTGGCACAATGCGCTCCCACAAGTATCGTTCTCCTGGAGACCGCCAAACCCAGACCCGTCCGTCAGATCGCCAGATGGAGAAGTGTGATTGGTCAGTCCAAAGAAAGCTCCTCCCCTGCTCTACAGTCCAGTGGCGGCGTGCTTTACACCACTGCATCCACCGCTGTGCATTGCACTTGCTGATGTATGGCTTGGATGCAGCTGTTGCCACGGAAACCCATTCCATGAAGCTCTGTGCGCACTGTTCTGGAGCTAATCTGAAGGACACATGAAGTTTGGAGGTCTGTACCATTGACTCTGCAGACAGTCGTCCACCTCTTCGCACTCTGCGCCTCAGCATCCGCTGACCCCGCTCCGTCAGTTTCCGTGGCCTACCACTGCGTGGCTGAGTCGCCGTCGTTCCCAAACACTTCCACTTTCTTATAATCCAGCTGACAGCTGACTGTGGAATATTTAGGAGCCAGGAAAGTTCACCACTGGATTTGTGTCACAGGTGGCATCCTATCACAGTTCCACACTGGAATTCACTGAGCTCCTGAGAGAGACCCATTCTGTCCCAAATGTTTGTAAAAGCAGTCTGCATGCCTAGGGCTGGATTTAATCCACCTGTGGACATGGAAGGGACTGGAACAGCTGAGTCTGAGGATTGGGATGGGGGAGACAAGACGTTTGGAAATATAGCATACTTCTGCGGTGTTTGTGTAACTTCGCTTGCTGCATTTGACTGGGTGGTAGCTTCTGTGTAGTGAAGCTTCATTTATAGCAGAGGAACTGGTAGCTTAGCTCACTACATTTTCCAAGTAGCTTGCCTATCATTGCCCAAAACCAACCTGCCAAAGGGTCCAGTAAATATAAAATCATGTGGAAGTCTAAAACTAAGTAAAAGTAAAATTTTGTAAACCAGTGGTTCATCACCTTTTTTACTCCTGACTCCATTTTAACACCACAAATTTCTGGTGACCCCAGACATTCAAAACAGAGAAATTTTTTGGCTGAAGCTAATTTTTTTTTCATCATCTAATAGTTTGCTATAATATGCTACAAATAAATGTTAATGTTAGAGGACATTTAGTCTGTATAATGTCTATTATTGTGGACAGAGGCAGGAAATCAGGTGTAGATTACTGCACAAGGGGTCAGGATCTGTCCAGTCAGTCCAGCTGGGATTTACAAGGAGGACAATGAATACTGAACAAACAAGAACTGAAACTATGAATTATGAAAGAGCTGCAGCATCTGAAACTGACCACAATGAACATTTGACAATGAAACAGAACCACAGTGCTGCAGTTTCACACTCACAGTTTTTCATGTCTTTTATGTATTATGATTGTCTCTCTCAACTCACCATATATTTTTTATCAATACGTTTTAATTCTTATTTTTATCAATTACCATAAATTTCTGGCGACCCCATTTGAATTCCAGGTGACCCCACGTGGGGTCCCAACTCCAAGGTTGAAAAACACTGTTGTAAAGGCTCTGTCTGAGTTACGATATATTCCACGAGAAATTAGGGTTAGGGTTTTTTACCTCTGCCAAGGAGGTTATGTTTTTGTCAGCGTTGGTTTGTTTGTCTGTTTTTGTGCAAGATAACTCAAAAAGTTAAAGTTTGGTGGTGATCGGGGGTGGTGGTGGTGGTGGGGGCACAGGGGCCCACTGATCTGCCTTGGCAGAGGTCTGCGCTCTCCGAGTGCTTCTAGTTTCTTTTATGATTCCAATCCATTCCTCTTTGACTGTGGCTCAGCATTTAAATAACTTTGATCAGATTTGATGGTTTAGTCACAGAGTTTCTCAGACCCAAAAATGTTCTGCTTTTCTTTCACAGATGTGGGAATGATGGTCCAAAATTGCATTAAAATGTACAAAACAGTGAAATTTCTCTTGCCTGGCCAGGCAGCACTCTGGGTGCTCCAGCCCCCTAAACCTCTGATCATAGAACCGCCCCTGTCGTGGACCCACAAATTATTTACATATTCATATCGAATAATTCATTGATCAGTTTGCCATTGTAACCAGATTAAAAATATCATTGTTGTATTTTCTTGTCACCAAATCCTGATGGGGTATTCAGAAACATTAATTTAGTATTATAAAAGAAGGTTCTATAATGAGTTTTGTTAATGATTACAGGGTGGGGAAGCAAAATGTACACTATTTTGAGGCAGGGATTGAAAGACAGTGTATGACCAATTAGTTTATTGAAAGTCATGAGAATTTATTTGCCACAAGAAAATGTCCATAATAGAAAATGTTTTTATTCTATGTGTCCTCCTTCTTTCTCAATAACTGCCTTCACACGCTTCCTGAAACTTGCGCAAGTGTTCCTCAAATATTCAGGTGACAACTTCTCCCATTCTTCTTTAATAGTATCTTTAAGAAAGTCCACATTGCTGTGTGATGTTCTATTGGTAGCATGTTCAAAAATGCCCCAAATAGCAGAATCCAGAGGGTTTAGATCTGGGCTAGAAGGCGGCCATAAACATGATTCCCAAAAATTGCTGAAGTTTGATTTGTTGCTGTTGTCAACAAGTGTTTTGGTGTTCTTGTGTAAGATTTTAACTTCAAATCATATTTTACTGCATTTCTAACGCTCTTGTTTTCTACCTCAAGTTCAATTGCCATTTTTCTCATGGATTTGGTTGGATCCTTTAGGATTTTGGATTTGAGAGCTTTAATAAAAGCTTTTGTACGTTTTTTGTTGCTTCCTCCACTTCCAGACTTTCTGGTAATAGTTTTGCTCATAGTCATTCTCTTCTTTCCATTATAAACAGTCTTTATGGACACTCCAACTATTTTTGAAATCTCCTTTGGTGTGACGAGTGCATTCAGCAAATCACACACTCTTTGACGTTTGCTTTCCTGATTACTCATATGGGCAAAAGTTTGTGAAAAGGTATGGATAATAGTGTTAGGTATGATTATGACATCAGTATATGTTTGGTTTCAAAACAACTGACGTAGTGCCTGCTGAGAAAAAACAACTAAATGTTCAGTCTACATTTTGCTTCCCCACCCTGTATACCTCTACTGTTCATACCTGTACTGTCACTTTAAATCTGAACTGCTGATGCAAGTTAATGATGTCTTCACGCGGTCTTTTTCCTCAGTTCACGCTCGATGCACTGAGGAAAGGTAGGCTCTTTTACTCTCTGCTGCAATTTCAGTAATTGTTTTGGTTTTATTGAATATTGTGTAGCAGTGTACATTTATATGTGACTGTTTTATGTTGCAGACATGTTGTGTGTCTAAATGTAAAGTGTTAAGTCTATTTTTAAAACTTAAGATAGACACATGTTCCAATGCTGCAGGGGTCTGTGTATGGCTGTACCAGAGGGAAAGGCCGCAGACGATGTTTAATAATTCACTCTAGTGTACAGATGTGATGCACCGACTGAAAGTAAACTGCTGAGTCTACAACTGCTATGGTCCGAGTCGTCCTTCATAACTGTACAACGCAGAGTACTAACGGGTTAACGGATGTGCCGCTGATTCAAAGCAAGGTGAAACTAAGAGACTAACACACCCGTTACACCATGTTCAGTGAGTGTCCCTGAGGATGTGGTGAATCCTCGGTTTGCCCACAGAGTACCAAAGTCTTGTAAACATTCCAAACCGTATCTGGAATCTATAGGAATGGGAACAGTTTGAACTGTTTGCCAGATGACAGGCTCTCATCAGTGCGTATAACTCAGCTACTTGGGCGGAGCTTGAGGGTGGCAGAGTGGTGCTTTCAATCATTCAAAAATGATCACAAATTGCATCACCTCCATTTTCTCTATATGCTGAGCCATCAGTATCGAAAACAAGAGCAGAGTTAGAAGGAGGAGTTTCAGAAAGGTCAAAGCGAGGTTTAGGTGAACAAGAGATGACGTCCATGCAGTTCTGGGGTTAAACGTGAAAGCTTTCAGTGAAAGGACCAATAGAACCTCCAGTCAGCTCAGATAAAAGTACACATAGGAATACCTTCAACCCCCACAGCTCTAACAGTTTCTGTAGATGAGTTTAGATGAGTGGATTCTGTTGGGTTTAAGGTTCAAAAGTGAAGCTCCTGTTTCTACTAGGAATGATGGAGATTTTCCATTAACATCTACCAATAGATGAGGTTCTTGATCTGGTTTTTCCAGTTTAATGAAAGGAGCTTGGATCCCATTTCTCTGTGTTTGACTTTGGTTTCTTTCCTGACAGCTCTATGAGTGTGGGCTTGGATGGTTTTCCATTTGAATGTTTACTGGAGGTGCCATAGGCAGGTTTGTCTGGGGTTGGGATGTTTGGTGTGGGCACCTTCTCACCCAGTGGTCTGGTTCACCACAATAGAAGAAATGATCCCGCCCTTTGTTTGAGGAGGGTGAACAGGTGTTTGGTCCCAGGTGTGAACTGTCTCTGGTCTCCACCTTCTGCTGCTGTTACTTCTGCCGTTGTTTTCCCTCTGGTTGAACTGCCTGGACAGTGACACACTTGGACAAACATGAGCATTTCACACATTTTATATTCTCTTTGTGCAGTGTTGTCTGACATCGATTTTCCTGTCCATCCAACAGTTAAAGCTCTACTGTATGATGTGGCATTTTTACACTTTTCTTTTGTCATCTTAAAATGCTCCTAATAAGTGTGTGTCAAACTAAAATGTAAAAGAAATCCGCCAGGCATTGAAACTCAAAAATGTTTAATTCTCATATATTTCTGATAAAAGTCTGACCAATCATTTTAGTCGGTCCGAATAAAATAATTGGCCGAACCTGACTGAGCCTCCTGTCAATCATCCATTACGGCCGTCCAGCATCCGATCCATTATCTCCGCCTCACATCCAATATGTGTCCCTCTGAATCTGACGCTTCACTGGCGCTGCTTCTCCTGTCACTGACCACAGTCTACTGACCACAGTCTACTGACCACTGACCACAGTCTCCTGTCACTGACCACAGTCTACTGTCCAGGATGTGTTTGGATAGAACTGACATGCACATGTGGAAGAGATTAAACGGATTTATGAACAGAAACGACAACTGAGGGGCACAAACGGGAGTCTGATGAATGAAGGATGGAGATAAAAGTCCAGAAGTCAGCTGTACTGGACTGAACAGGTCTGCATAAAGCTCAGCTTTTCTGACGGTGGGACTCATACAGGTACATGCACATGGTGTCACACATGTAAGATGATGTAGGATGAGAAATGTATGAACTATGAAACTTAAAATGTCCACGGAAAATTCGCGGAGGCCGCGCGTTCACAGTGCGTGCGCCCATCCCCTGAGCACCGCAGTGAAGACCCTGACCCAGTACTGCACAGACCAGGTCTACTGATGGAACAGGTCTACTGATGGAACAGGTCTACTGATGGACCAGGTCTACTGATGGAACAGGTCTACTGATGGACCAGGTCTACTGATGGACCAGGTCTACTGATGGAACAGGAGCTGCGAGCCCGCGGCAGGTGGATGATGCATCTGATTACTGAGGGAGGGGTCTGTGGACACGCCAAAACGGACCGGACCTCCGCCTCTGCTTCCTACTCCGTTTCCATCGTGCATCAGGAGAGAGGAGGAGGAGCCTCAGAGCTCAGGCAGCGGGAAGGGGGCGGGGCTTTGGAGGGAGGCGGGTTGTTCATGTTCAAACTTTTACTAAGTGCTGTGAGAAATGTCACATCGGTAGGTAGAGCTTTAACTGTACCTTTTCTTTAAACTTTTTCTTTTGCTTGTAGACTGCTCACAAACACATTTGCAGAGTACCAGGTGGAAGATCATCAGTCTGATTTTGTGAGAGACTACAATTCTCTGTTGCTGTTATCATGAGTTTTTTCATAAAGCTCCTGAGGATTATCATCTTTCCTTTGCTCTATTTATTTATTTATTTATTTATTTTGTGATAGGCTACAATTCTCTCTCTCACTGTCATTCTGAATTTTTCATAAAGCTCCCAAGGGTTATCTTCTTTCCCTTGTTCTATCTATCTATCTATCTATCTATCTATCTATCTATCTATCTATCTATCTATCTATCTATCTATCTATCTATCTATCTATCTATCTATCTATCCCTTTGTTCTGTTTTCTTTGACTTTCTGTCTTTCTTAACTGTATCCCTCCCTTATTCTCCCTGATTATTCACCTTAGATTTTTTTTGGACGCTCAAAAGGAAATCATCATTACTGGTTTTCGTCACTAATGTCATCACTGGATTATTCAGCTCTTTGACAGGATATAGTGTTTTGAGTTTATCATTTTTGGTCGTGGTGACACTGTTCCATTTAGTTTTTATCTGCATTGTGTTATTTTTTTTCTCCAATTGGGCCATTAACTTATTATTTTGATCAGTAAGTGAAGCTATTTGGGATTCTGTATGACGACATTTACTTTCATTTGTCCAAAATCTGAGGGAATTAAAGTGCTGTTTTTTATCTGGACAGAAACTTAATTTCTCCTTTAAATTTTCTAATCTGGTTCGATCAAATGTCCCGTTTTGGGGAAATTTCAACAGACCATTATTTGCAGTTTATTCAACCCATGTTGCAACAAATTTAACGCTATTGGCGCCATAGTTTTCATACATGTACTTGACAGGACCGGTTAACTCTTTCCCGGACTCTCTTCTAAAATAACTTCCATTGTCTTTCTGTAAGATCCCTCCCAACACCAAAAACAACTTTCTTTTACACTTTCTCTATCCCACAAATCACTTTACCAATCCTCTAATCAACATTCTACTTCAGAGACATACCTGGAGTGAGAAATCTGCCACTAAGTGTTGGAAGAGCGAATCATCCCCACTTCTTCCTATCGGTCCTGTATAGGCCTTGTAACGGTGGGTCACCGTTACATCCGGTCACCGTTACGTCGGATGTTAATGATATTAGTATATTGTATAACTTATGTAAGCAAGCATGAAGAAATAGACGCACATTCAGGTTAAATATGTTTTATTGGTTATTGTATTGTTTGGAGGGTGATTCGGAGGTGGAGCAGGTCCAGCGAGGGAGGGTGAGCCGTGTGTGCGGTGGTCGTCTTTTGCCGGGTGTGCGTAGGGGCCTGTGTATTACAAAGTATGTGCATGGTGAATCATTAAAGGTGAATAACAACAGTAAATTGCTATAAAGTTAAGGTATCAATACTTTTTTTAGAATATGATAGGGAGTAGTAGACGCCAACTTACCTGCATGTAGGCTTCCGTTTCCGGTGTGTCCGGCCAAAGGAATCCCCGGGGGGCTTGGACGCTATTTAAAGGTTCCGGGAGGGGAGCGCACATGGGGTGGTTGAAGGAGGGGTGTTCTGGTGGCAGGATAAATGTAAATATGTATATATGTGTTTGTATAGTGGTGTTTGTATATTTGGGTTGTCTTAATCTTTGTAAATAGTGTATTTTATGAGTTTGTGGTGTTTTTAAAATGAGAAAAAAACTGTTGTTGATAGGATAGGTAAATTGTGTTTCCCCTATGGAAAAAATGGTTTAGTCGAGTCACATGCACAGTGCCTTTTTGTATATATAGGGGTCATTTTATTGTTGGATGTGGTCAGTGAAGGTTGTGTTGTTTTTGACATGCTGAAGAAAATAAAGAAAATGGATTTTTTTGCTACAATCCTGGGTTCATGCTCCTTTTGAAACGCGCCTTGACCGCTTGGGCTATCACAGGCCCATTTACCTGACAGTGTTCCAGACACTTTCCTAACAGTGTTCTTAGACTTACACTTAGACTTCCTTTATTGTCATTGCACAAAAAAACACAGCAGTGAGATTTTGGCAATGAAACGTCGTTGCTTGGCTTCCGGATTACCACAGAATTAAAAATATAGTCTATATAACTTTAAAAACAAGCTAAAAATAAATGAGTGCAATAAAGAATAAATAGATAAACAGAATGTAAACAACAGAATAAATAAATAAATAGTGCAAAAACAGAATAAGCAGTATATAATTTGTGTAAACTGAACAGAAACAATGTAACAGCTGGGGAGGCTATTGCACAAACAGGAGGTAATTATGGCCCATATTTATATATTGCACAGAAATATTGACCATATGGAAAAAGTGCACTGAGGAAAAGTTATCCATCAGAAAGGATATTCTGATATTGTCCGTGAGGTCGGTGGATGTGTGGGCGGGGGGGTGTTATTTGGCATTTAGCAGTCTGATGGCCAGGGGGAAGTAACTATTTCCGAATCTGGTTGTTCTGCAGCGGATGCTGCAGAACCTTCTGCCAGACGCCAGGTGGGAGAGCAGTCTATGCTGGGGGTGAGTGGGGTCAGAGAGGATCCGGTGGGCTCTGGATAGGCAGCGGCTATCATCTATGTCCTGGATGGTGGGGAGCAGGGCCCCGATGATCTTCTCCGCTGTCCTCACCACTCTCTGCAGAGACTTCCAGTCTGAGGCCCTGCAGCTCCCAGACCAGACGGAGATGCAGCTGGTCAGCAGGCTCTCGATGGTCCCTCTGTAGAAGGTGGTTAGGATGGGAGGGGGGAGGGAGGCTCTTCTCATCCGCCGCAGGAAGTGCAGGCGCTGCTGTGCCTTCTTTGCCAGGGAGGAGGTGTGGAGTGACCAGCTGAGGTCGTCTGTGATCTGCACCCCCAGGTCCTTGGTTGTGCTCACGACTTCCACGGCTGTGCCGTTGATGCGGGGGGGGGTGTGGCTGGGTCTGGATCTCCTGAAGTCCACGATGATCTCCTTAGTTTTGTCGACATTCAGGACCAGGTTGTTCACCGTACACCAGTCCACAAGATGTTGCACTTCTTCCCTGTAAGCCAGTTCATTATTATCCTGAATGAGGCCCACAACTGTTGTGTCGTCCGCGTACTTCAGGATGTGGTTGCTGCTGTACCTGGGGCGACAGTCGTGGGTCATCAGGGTGAACAGCAGGGGGCTCAGAACACATCCCTGGGGGGAGCCGGTGTTCAGGGAGATGACACTGGATGTGTTGTTACCTACTCGGACAGACTGGGTTCTGTCGGTGAGGAAGTCCAGCAACCAGTTGCACAGGGATGTTTTGAGACCCAGGGGCTCCAATTTGCATACCAGGTCCTGGGGGATGATCGTATTGAACGCTGAGCTGAAGTCTAGGAACAGCATCCTTACATGGGTGTTCTTCTCCAGGTGCTCCAAGCTCAGGTGGAGAGCAGTGGAGATGGCATCCTCAGTGGAGTGATTTGGCTGGTATGCGTATTGGTGCAGGTCGAATGATGGGGGAGTATGGAGATGATGTGGTCCTTAACCACCCTCTCGAAGCACTTCATGATGGTGGATGTAAGTGCAACGGGGTGAAAGTCGTTAAGGCATGTGATGGCTGGTTTCTTGGGCACTGGAATTATTGTGGCTGACTTGAAACACAGTGGGACGACCGCCTGGTTCAGTGAGGTGTTGAAGATGTTTGTGAGCACTTGGGCCAGCTGGTCTGCACATTCCTTGATCAACCGTTCTGGAATGTTGTCAGGGCCTGCAGCTTTCCGTGCGTTGACCTTCCTCAGGGCTCTCCGTACTGCAGTGGTTTCGAGCCTGAGTGCCTGTTCGTCAGGATGGGGGGTAGCTTTCCTTGAAGGGTTGTTGTTCAGAGCTTCAAACCTTCCGAAGAAGTTATTTAGCTCATTGAGGAAGCCGATGTCGTCTTGACAGGGTGTGGGTGTGGCTTTGTAGTCAGTGACAGTCTGGATGCCCTGCCACAGTTGTCTGGTATTGCTGGGGTCCTGGAAGAAGCCTTGAACCTTCTGACTGTGGGCGCGCTTTGTTACTCTGATGGCACGGTTCAGATTTGCCCTCGCTGATCTGAGTGCCGTCGCATCACCAGTTTTGAATGCAGCATTGCGCTCCCTCAGTCTTTCATGCACCTCCTTAGTCATCCAAGGTTTCTGGTTGGCCCGAGTGATGATAGTCTTGGTGACTGTGACCTTCTCCATGCACCACTGTAGGTAGCCTAACACAGATGCAGCGTACTCACCCACCCTGGTGTGTAGATTGTCTGTTGCAGCCTCTCTGAATATGCTCCATTCGGTGCGCTCAAAACAGTCTTGCAGTGCAGACATGGCTCCCTCAGGCCACACTCTCACCTTCTTCACAGCAGGCTTTTCTCTGGTGAGCAAGGGCTGGTATGCAGGAATTAGCATAACTGAGAGGTGGTCTGAGGAGCCAAGGTGGGGGCGGGGGGCTGCTCTGAATGCCTTCTTGATGTTTGTGTAGACCAAGTCCAGTGTATTCTCCCCTCTAGTAGCAAAATTCACACGCTGGTAAAAATTCGGGAGCACAGTCTTCATGTTGGCCTGGTTAAAGTCCCCAGCAACAATGAAAACACCCTCCGGGTGTGTGGATTGCATGTCGCTGATGGCACAGTAGAGGACACTGAGGGCTTGTTTACAGTTAGCACTGGGTGGAATGTAAACAGCTACAATGATGACGCTAGTGAATTCCCGGGCCAGGTAGAAGGGTCTGCATCTCACAATCATAAACTCTATGTCCGCACAGCAATGACTGGAGACCAGAGTAGCGTTGTTACACCAGCTGTTGTTAGTGTAGATACAAACACCGCCGCCCCGGGTTTTACCTGTGAGAGCATGGCTCCTGTCAGACCTGAATGTTGTTAGCCCGTCCAGGCTAATGGTGGTGTCCGGGACAGAAGAGTTGAGCCACGTCTCGGTGAGAATGAGGATGCAGCAGTTTCTTGTCTCCTGTTTGGTGTTTAAGTCCAGCTTCAGGTCATCCAGTTTGTTTTCCAGGGAGCGTACGTTGGCGAGCAGGACTGATGGGAGCGGCAGTCGGGACGGGTTAGCTTTTAGCTTAGCTGTAAGTCCACCGCGACAGCTGTGCTTCTGCTTCCTCTCGTGCCGCCTCCGATGTCTCCAGAGGCGGCCTCTGCTGGGGGGAGACTCCGCTGCTCTGTAGGCCGCTGGATCTGACCGCCGTAACAGACCGAGGTGGTGTAGAGCGGTCCGCGTCTCTGGGCTTGCGGAATCCAAGTCGCTAACCATTTTTCTTAGGCTAATGATAACCTGCTGGTCATATACTATTCTTGCACCATTTCGCTGAACTCTTGATGCTAAAAGCGCTGGTCTAGGTGGTGAAATTACCGATAAAGTGGCTGTGTTACCGGGAGCCGCAGCTGGACAGGGTGCCACCATCTTGCTCATTATGAGCTTATTATTATCCATTATTATGCTCATTATCCAGACACTTTCCTAACAGTGTTCCAGACACTTTCCTAACAGTGTTCCAGACACTTTCCTAACAGTGTTCCAGACACTTTCCTAACAGTGTCCCAGACACTTTCCTAACAGCGTCCCAGACACTTTCCTAACAGTGTCCCAGACACTTTCCTAACAGTGTCCCAGACACTGTGAAGCCTGTTACCGGACGTTAGTCTGGGGTTGTCTGTCTTTGATGTTTGTCTGTCACTTCCTGTTTTATTTTGTTAAGTTTTCCTCATGTGTCTTGTCTGTTGTCTTTACTTCCCTTCCTGGTTCGTGTTCACCTTTTCCCTGATTACCTGACTCTGCCCTAATGTGTTCCACCTGTGTCTCGTTGTCTTCCCTCCCTTTTGTGTATTTATACTCTGTCCTTTCCCCTGATCAGACGCCAGTTCGTTTTCTCTTGTAGTTTACTTACCAGCGTTTTTGATCCTGTCTGTTCGTTTGCCTTACTGTGTTTCGACCTGTTTTTGTCATCCTGTTTTGCCTGTTTTTTGCCTGCTCCCTGTTGGTTTTGTCAGCCTCCATCTGCCTTCCTGGTTTTTTGACGTCTTCGCCTGATTTTTCGGTACGTGAGTTTGCCTTTTCCCTATGTCCTGTCGGCTGTCTGATTGCCTCTCCGTGCATGACCTGTTTCCGTCCCTGACCTCCCTCTGCTTCCCCCTAGTCGGCGAGCCGGCACTAAATCCAGAGCCGAACCGTGGGTCCGCGTCCGAAACCCGGAGGACGGTTCAGACGAGGACTTCCTTGGCCGCTGTCCTCAAGATCCTGTTCATTATCATAATCTTCCTAACTGTATACAATAAACTCTGTAAACTTTTACATCCGCTTCCGTGTTCTGCATTTGGGTTCTGGGTCTGTGCTATCAGCATTACAGTACGAACTGGCCAGAAAATGAACCCAGCAGAACTTAATCAGGTCCGGGAAGCTATTCAGTCCCAGGGACAGAGACTAGGGGGACATGATCAAGCCCTCCATACCCTGCTGGACAAGATGAATCAGCTGACTACTCAGGTCTCGCTGCTCACCAGTACCCAGGCTGCGGCCACGGCCGCCTCAGGCGAATCCAGGGTTACCAATCCTCCGGCGAGAGGTTCGGATGAGCCTAACATCCCTCCTCCCTCAAAGTACGCAGGTAACCCTGATACTTGTCGTAATTTTTTCACTCAGCTTCAACTCATTTTTGACTCTCAACCCACTCGTTTTTCTAAAGACTCTGTCAAGATTGCCTACGTAGCTAGTCTTTTGGAAGGCCCTACTCTGAGCTACTTTAATGCTCTTTTTGAACAAGGCTCACCAGCTGTTCAGTCTTTTTCCTGTTTGGTGGCTGATCTAAAAAGGGTTTATGATCACCCTGTTAGAAACCAACTAGCCGGTCACGAGCTAATGAGGCTGAGACAGGGAGATAGGCCTATCAGGCAGTATGTTAGTGATTTTCGGTCCCTAGCGGTAGAATCTGGCTGGAACAATCAGGCCTTGATTACCGCCTTCCTAAGCGGCTTATGCCGCATAGTGGGCCGAGAGATGGCGCTCCGTCAACAGCTCCATTCTCTGGATGACGTCATCGCTGAGGCGATCCGGGTCGCTGATCAGGAGTTAGTTTGGCAGGCAGACGGATCTGAGAATCACCCATCCGCTTCGTCTGGTACTGTGGTCGCTCGAGAGACTTTTCATTTCCCGGTAAAAGAGACTGGTAGATCACCTAAGGAGGAACCCATGCAGCTGGGACGTACCCATTTATCCACTGAAGAACGACGACGACGCCTGACCGAGGGCCTCTGTTTATACTGTGGACAGGGGGGCCACAGAGTCACCAATTGTCCTCTGAAGCCTGAGGGCAAGTCAGGTGAGGGGCCCCTGTTAAGCAGAACTGTATGTCTATCATCTTCGTCTCGTCAGTTTCCACTGGTTTTTCTCTGTTCTGATTCTGTGTCTCTGCAGCTTCCCGTTCTGATCGATTCCGGTTCAGACACGAATTTAATGGACATTAGCCTGGCCAAAAGGCTGAACCTGGAACTGGTCCCTGTACAGCGTCTGTTGGAGGCCCGGGCCCTGGATGACCATGTTATCTGTCGTGTGACTCATCGTACCCAACCTGTCAGCATACAGTTTTCTGATGGGCACACAGAGAATCTCAGTTTTCATGTGTACAAGTCTGATTCACAACCCCTTATTTTGGGGTTTCCCTGGCTTCAACTACATGACCCTCATATTGACTGGATCACGGGGGAGGTCCAGTCTTGGAGTAAGGGATGTGAGACCCATTGTGTTAATATTAACTCTCCTGTGACTTTATCTGAGGCTCCACAGATCTCAGTGGCTCCGGTCTACCTCCCTAAGAATAGTGAAGAGGATTTTCCTGCCTTAGAGAAGGTTCCTCATTGTTGCCATGACCTCAAGGAGGTTTTCAGTAAATCTAAGGCTACGGCCCTTCCTCCACATCGGCCGTATGACTGTGCGATAGAACTGCGCCCTGGCACTTGCCCCCCTAAGGGGAGATTGTATTCCCTATCGGGACCTGAAACTATGGCCATGAGGAAATATATAGACGAGTCGCTGGTGGCCGGCCTTATTAGACCCTCCTCGTCCCCAGCGGGGGCTGGTTTCTTTTTTGTCGACAAAAAGGATAAGTCACTCAGACCATGTATTGATTACCGGGGATTAAATGACATTACTGTGCGTAACAGGTATCCTTTACCTCTGATGTCTTCTGCTTTTGAACTGCTGCATGGGGCTAAAATTTTCACTAAATTGGATCTCCGTAATGCCAATCATTTGGTGAGGATTAGAGAGGGGGATGAGTGGAAGACGGCTTTTAACACCCCTAGCGGCCACTACGAGTATCTCATAATGCCTTTTGGTCTAACCAATGCCCCTGCTGTGTTTCAAGCTCTGGTGAATGACGTGCTCAGAGACATGCTGAATGTTTTTGTTTTTGTGTATCTGGACGACATTCTAATTTTTTCTCCAGACGAAGAGTCTCATGTTCAGCACGTTCGTCAGGTCCTCCAGAGGCTCCTCGAGAATCAGCTGTTTGTCAAAGCGGAAAAGTGTGAGTTTCACCGTCCGACCGTCTCGTTCCTGGGTTTCATCGTCTCCGAGGGAAAGGTTCAGATGGACCCAGAGAAGGTTAGTGCTGTCAGAGATTGGCCCACGCCGTCGTCTCGGAAAGACGTTCAGCGATTTTTAGGGTTTGCTAACTTCTACAGAAAGTTTATCCGGGGGTTCAGCAAAGTGGCTGCCCCCTTGCATAGTCTCACTTCTCCCAAGTCTGTGTTTAGATGGAGCGTGGAGGCGAATAGGGCTTTTAACGCCCTTAAAGGAGCTTTCTCCTCGGCTCCCATCCTGGCGGTGCCGGATCCTTCCCTGCAGTTTGTGGTGGAGGTCGATGCGTCTGATCTGGGACTGGGGGCGGTAATCTCCCAGCGTTCTCTGAATGACAATAAGCTCCACCCGTGCGCCTTTCTGTCCAGGAGACTCTCTCAGGCAGAGAGGAACTATGACATCGGCAATCGGGAACTGTTAGCCATCAAGGTGGCCTTGGAGGAGTGGCGACACTGGTTGGAGGGGACGGAGGTTCCGTTCCTGATTTGGACTGATCACAAGAACCTCGAATACCTAAGGTCAGCTAAACGCCTTAATTCTCGTCAGGCTAGATGGGCTCTATTCTTTACTCGTTTCAACTTCACCCTGTCCTACCGTCCCGGATCTAAGAATGGCAAACCTGATGCTCTGTCTAGGGTGTTTCACCCCGATAACACTGTTGATGTTCCTGAAACCATTTTACCAGGCTCATGTTTTGTGGGGGCTTTTCTGTGGGACATAGAAAGGACTGTTGCTAATGAACTGGTTAATTATGCTGTTCCGGATGGTGTTCCGCCAGACCGGCTGTTTGTTCCCCCTAACCTTCGTTCCCAGGTGATAAGTTGGGCCCACACCACCAAGATGGCCTACCACCCCGGGGTGAAGAGGACCCTGTTCATTATTAAACAGCGGTTTTGGTGGAGGGGAATGGATAAGGAGGTAACAGAGTATGTGGCTGCCTGTCCTGTTTGCGCCTCCTGTAAGTCGTCAAGCAGATCTCCGTCCGGACTGTTGCGCCCGCTTCTGACCCCTAGGAGGCCCTGGTCAGATATCGCTTTGGATTTTGTGACGGGCCTTCCTCCTTCTGACGGTAACACTACTGTATTGACTGTGGTGGATAGGTTTTCTAAGATGGTTCACTTCATTCCTATGCCTAAATTGCCTTCTGCTAAAGAAACAGCGGAGGCGCTGTTGAAGCATGTGTGCCGTTTACATGGTTTTCCTAAAGACATTGTCTCTGACAGAGGTCCGCAGTTTATTGCCAGGTTTTGGCGTGCCTTCTGCTCCCTGATTGGTGCCTCTGTCAGTCTCTCCTCTGGTTTCCACCCACAGACTAATGGACAGACGGAGCGTTTAAACCAGGTGTTGGAGGTGGGACTTCGGGTTTTGGCTTCGCAGAACCCCACCTCTTGGTGTCGTCAACTGTTGTGGGTGGAGTATGCACACAACTCACTACCCTGTGCTTCGTCTGGGCTGTCCCCGTTTCATGTGGTGTACGGCTATCAACCACCTCTGTTTCCCTCCTTGGAAAAGGAGGTTAGTGTTCCTTCGGCGCTGGCGCTGATCCGGAGATGTAGGAGGACGTGGTTCCGGGCCAGGCAGGCCCTGTTAAAGGCTTCTGCACGGTACAAGTTGGCTGCTGATCGTCATAGGACTCCAGCTCCAGTCTACCACCCTGACCAGCGGGTGTGGTTGTCTTCAAAGCACCTTCCCCTGAGAGTGGAGAGCCGCAAGCTGGCACCCAGGTTCGTTGGTCCCTTTCCTATCTCTAAAGTGATTAATCCTGTCTCTGTTCGTTTGAAACTACCAAGATCTATGAGAATTCATCCAACCTTTCATGTGAGCCAAGTGAAACCAGCCAAGGAGAGCCGTTTGGTTCCACCCGCCCAACCACCGCCGCCCCCCCGCCTCATCGATGGAGACCCGGCCTACTCTGTCCGCCGCCTGATGGCAGCTCGTCGCCGTGGGAGGGGTTTTCAATACCTCGTGGACTGGGAGGGGTATGGACCTGAGGAATGATCCTGGGTGCCGGCCTCCTTCGTCTTGGATCCAGACCTGATTTGGGACTTCCATAGATGCCATCCTGATGCCCTGGGTCCGTCTGGTGCCGTCCCTAGAGGGGGGGGGACTGTGAAGCCTGTTACCGGACGTTAGTCTGGGGTTGTCTGTCTTTGATGTTTGTCTGTCACTTCCTGTTTTATTTTGTTAAGTTTTCCTCATGTGTCTTGTCTGTTGTCTTTACTTCCCTTCCTGTTTGGTGTTCACCTTTTCCCTGATTACCTGACTCCACCCTAATGTGTTCCACCTGTGTCTCATTGTCTTCCCTCCCTTTTGTGTATTTATACTCTGTCCTTTCCCCTGATCAGACGCCAGTTCGTTTTCTCTTGTAGATAACTTACCAGCGTTTTTGATCCTGTCTGTTCGTTTGCCTTACTGTGTTTCGACCTGTTTTTGTCATCCTGTTTTGCCTGTTTTTTGCCTGCTCCCTGTTGGTTTTGTCAGCCTCCATCTGCCTTCCTGGTTTTTTGACGTCTTCGCCTGATTTTTCGGTACGTGAGTTTGCCTTTTCCCTATGTCCTGTCGGCTGTCTGATTGCCTCTCCGTGCATGACCTGTTTCCGTCCCTGACCTCCCTCTGCTTCCCCCTAGTCGGCGAGCCGGCACTAAATCCGGAGCCGAACCGTGGGTCCGCGTCCGAAACCCGGAGGACGGTTCAGACGAGGACTTCCTTGGCCGCTGTCCTCAAGATCCTGTTCATTATCATAATCTACCTAACTGTATACAATGAACTCTGTAAACTTTTACATCCGCTTCCGTGTTCTGCATTTGGGGTCTGGGTCTGTGCTATCAGCATTACAGACACTTTCCTAACAGTGTCCCAGACACTTTCCTAACAGTGTCCCAGACACTTTCCTAACAGTGTCCCAGACACTTTCCTAACAGTGTCCCAGACACTTTCCTAACAGTGTCCCAGACACTTTCCTAACAGTGTCCCAGACACTTTCCTAACAGTGTTCAAGACACTTTCCTAACAGTGTCCCAGACACTTTCCTAACAGCGTTCCAGACACTTTCCTACCAGTGTTCCAGACACTTTCCTAACAGTGTTCCAGACACTTTCCTAACAGTGTCCCAGACACTTTCCTAACAGTGTTCAAGACACTTTCCTAACAGCGTTCCAGACACTTTCCTAACAGTGTTCAAGACACTTTCCTAACAGTGTCCCAGACACTTTCCTAACAGCGTTCCAGACACTTTCCTAACAGTGTTCAAGACACTTTCCTAACAGTGTCCCAGACACTTTCCTAACAGCATTCCAGAAACTTTCCTAACAGTGTCCCAGACACTTTCCTAACAGTGTTCCAGAAACTTTCCTAACAGTGTCCCAGACACTTTCCTAACAGTGTTCAAGACACTTTCCTAACAGTGTCCCAGACACTTTCCTAACAGTGTTCCAGAAACTTTCCTAACAGTGTCCCAGACACTTTCCTAACAGCATTCCAGAAACTTTCCTAACAGTGTCCCAGACACTTTCCTAACAGCGTCCCAGACACTTTCCTAACAGCGTTCCAGACACTTTCCTAACAGCGTTCCAGACACTTCCTAACAGTGTCCCAGACACTTTCCTAACAGTGTCCCAGACACTTTCCTAACAGTGTTCCAGAAACTTTCCTAACAGTGTCCCAGACACTTTCCTAACAGCGTTCCAGACACTTTCCTATCAGCGTTCCAGACACTTCCTAACAGTGTTCCAGAAACTTTCCTAACAGTGTCCCAGACACTTTCCTAACAGCGTTCCAGACACTTTCCTAACAGCGTTCCAGACACTTTCCTAACAGCGTTCCAGACACTTCCTAACAGTGTCCCAGACACTTTCCTAACAGTGTCCCAGACACTTTCCTAACAGCGTTCCAGAAACTTTCCTAACAGCGTCCCAGACACTTTCCTAACAGCGTTCCAGACACTTTCCTAACAGCGTTCCAGACACTTTCCTAACAGTGTCCCAGACACTTTCCTAACAGTGTTCCAGAAACTTTCCTAACAGTGTTCCAGAAACTTTCCTAACAGTGTCCCAGACACTTTCCTAACAGTGTTCAAGACACTTTCCTAACAGTGTCCCAGACACTTTCCTAACAGCGTCCCAGACACTTTCCTAACAGCGTTCCAGACACTTTCCTAACAGCGTTCCAGACACTTTCCTAACAGTGTTCCAGACACTTTCCTAACAGTGTTCCAGACACTTTCCTAACAGCGTTCCAGACACTTTCCTAACAGTGTCCCAGACACTTTCCTAACAGTGTTCCAGAAACTTTCCTAACAGTGTCCCAGACACTTTCCTAACAGCGTCCCAGACACTTTCCTAACAGCGTTCCAGACACTTTCCTAACAGCGTTCCAGACACTTTCCTAACAGTGTTCCAGAAACTTTCCTAACAGTGTCCCAGACACTTTCCTAACAGTGTTCAAGACACTTTCCTAACAGTGTCCCAGACACTTTCCTAACAGTGTTCCAGAAACTTTCCTAACAGTGTCCCAGACACTTTCCTAACAGTGTTCAAGACACTTTCCTAACAGCGTCCCAGACACTTTCCTAACAGCGTTCCAGACACTTTCCTAACAGTGTCCCAGACACTTTCCTAACAGTGTTCCAGAAACTTTCCTAACAGTGTCCCAGACACTTTCCTAACAGTGTTCAAGACACTTTCCTAACAGTGTCCCAGACACTTTCCTAACAGTGTTCCAGAAACTTTCCTAACAGTGTCCCAGACACTTTCCTAACAGTGTTCAAGACACTTTCCTAACAGCGTCCCAGACACTTTCCTAACAGCGTCCCAGACACTTTCCTAACAGCGTCCCAGACACTTTCCTAACAGCGTTCCAGACACTTTCCTAACAGTGTCCCAGACACTTTCCTAACAGTGTTCAAGACACTTTCCTAACAGCGTTCCAGACACTTTCCTAACAGCGTTCCAGACACTTTCCTAACAGTGTCCCAGACACTTTCCTAACAGTGTCCCAGACACTTTCCTAACAGCGTTCCTGTAACATCTCTGTCTTTTTGTTCTGCTGTTTCTCTTTCTTTCTCTTTTTTTCCTCGGTCTCACTCTCAGCCACACCTCCTCATCAGTTGATTCCCCTCACCTGTGAGCACACCTGGCTCATTAGGTAGAGGGTTTATATTCACCTCTCTCTCCTTTGTTCTCTGCCAGATTGTCTTCTACTCGTGAGAAACTTTCCAGCGTTGTACCTACCTGATTCCTTGTGTCTGATCTTGTTCGTCCCTGACCTGCTCTGCTGCCCGTCGTCTGATCCCCGTCTGACCCGTCTGCCTGGTTCTGCCTTTTTGTCCGTTTCCCTGGTGCTCGACCTGCCCTTTGTCCCTGACCACGTCTCTTCGCCTGCCGCCTGGTACCGACCTGTTTCCGCCTCAGACCCTGCCTTCTGTCTCAGCCCCACTGGACTCTACGGACCCCCGGTTACTGGACTATCTGCCTGTCCCCGACGCCCCCCCTTGCCTTACCCCTGTCGGATTACTCTGAGTTTGTGACTGTGTTAAAAACTGTAACTGTTATATTGAACTCCTGTTGCTACTATAGCTTCAGTAAAGGTTTACAAACTCATACCTTTGTGTCGGTCTGCTTCTGGGTTCCGGTTGTACCCGTTACAGTACAATCTGGCCAGAAATGGACCCAGCGGACCAAACCTCGGAGGGGGCTCGCTTGGACCATGTGGAGCAGGGAGTAGCGGCTATCACTGCGCAGGTCCAGCAGCTGGCGGCCCTCATCACACAGCAGACTTCTTCCGCACCCGATCCAGCTCCTCTGGCTCTGTTTCTGGGTTCCTCATCAGATTCCACGCCGGAGCCCCGGGTAGGGGAACCAGAACGTTACGCCGGGGATCCAGAAGGCTGTAATCCGTTCCTCACGAACTGCTCCATCCTGTTCGCTCTACAGCCACGCACGTTTGCGACTGAGGCAGCCAAGGTCGCCTTCGCCATAAACCATCTCACTGGCAGAGCTCGGCTGTGGGGAACGGCTGAATGGGAGAAGAGTACCCCCGCCTGCTCTTCATTCCAGGCTTTCGCTGAGGAGCTGCGAAAAGTTTTCGGACCGGTGACTTCGGGCCCTGATGCCACGGGTGGACTAATGAGCGTCAGTCAAGGTAATCGGTCTGTGTCTGATTACGCTATAGACTTCCGCACCCGAGCTAGACTCAGCACATGGAACTCAGGTGCACAGTGTGATGCTTATCTGAGCGGATTAGCCCCTTACATCAAGCATCAGCTGATTTCTTTTGATCTTCCCTCATCTCTGGATGGTTTAATTGAATTAACAACACGATTGGATCGACGCATACAGCTGTGAAGGCAGGAGTCACGTCGGGGTGGAGGACGCCAAACTTCACTCCGAGCTCCGGGGTTCCCGCCTCCTCCCGATCCACAGACTGAGACTCTTGCTGAGGGAGGGGCGGAGCCTATGCAGGTGGGACGGACCAGTTTGTCAGCGGAGGAGAAGGAACGACGGCGCCGTGAGAATCTGTGTTTGTACTGTGGTCAAGCTGGACACTTTGTTTCTAAGTGTCCAGTAAAAGGGAGGGCTCAGCAGGGAAAAGGGGCATCCTGCTGAGCCGATTTAAGACATCCGCCCCAACCAGCAGGCCGTTGTTCCATGTGCAGCTCCAGATGGCTTCAGAACCGTTCACCCTCGCTGCTTTCATTGACTCTGGGGCGGATACTAATCTGATGGACGAGGGTCTGGTCGAACAGTTGGAGTTGGAGCTAGAAGCACTTCCCCGTCCAGTTCCAGCCAGTGCTTTAGACGGACACCTTCTAGGTACGGTTACTCATCAGACAAAGCCTATCACAATGTTAATAGCTGGAAATCACCTTGAGACCATCCAGTTCCACATACTGAAATCACCTGACCTACCGTTAATCCTTGGTTTTCCTTGGCTTCGGCGTCATAACCCACACATAGACTGGTCTACAGGGTCCATTTTAGGATGGAGCCCTGCATGTAAGTCCATCTGCCTTCAACAGACCCATGGTCCAAACCCCCCAGTCAGCCCCTGTTCTGCCATAGACCTGTCCCATGTTCCGTCTGTATATCATGATTTTAGGGAGGTGTTCAGTAAATCCCGGGCCATGTCACTGCCACCGCACCGTCCTTACGACTGTGCCATAGACCTTTTGCCAGGCACTACTCCCCCTAAGGGCCGTCTCTATTCCCTGTCCGCTCCTGAGAGAGAGGCCATGGAGACTTATATTAATGAGGCTTTGGCCGCTGGTATTATCCGGCCATCATCATCCCCCGCTGGAGTTGGATTCTTCTTTGTGGAAAAGAAGGACACGACTCTCCGCCCCTGTATAGATTACTGGGGCTTAAATGACATCACGGTTAAGAACCGTTACCCTCTCCCTCTCATTTCCTCTGCATTTGAGCTGTTGCAGGGGGCCACCATCTTTACTAAATTGGACCTCCAGAACGCCTACCATCTGGTACGGATCCGTGAGGGGGATGAGTGGAAGACGGCATTTAACACCCCCACTGGCCATTACGAGTATCTTGTGATGCCTTTTGGTCTCACCAATGCTCCAGCTGTGTTTCAGGCACTAATCAATGATGTTCTTAGAGACATGTTGAATAAGTTCGTGTTCGTGTATCTCGATGACATTCTGATTTTTTCTCATTCTGAGCAGGAGCACGTACATCATGTCCAGGCGGTTCTGCAGCGCCTCCTGGAGAATTCCCTGTATGTGAAAGCGGAAAAGTGTGATTTTCACGCCTCCTCAGTGTCCTTCCTGGGTTACATCGTGGGACGGGACCGGATGGAGATGGATCCAGCGAAGGTTTCGGCTGTCACCTCCTGGCCAGTGCCCGAGTCCCGTAAGCAGCTGCAGAGGTTCCTGGGGTTCGCCAACTTCTATAGTAGGTTTATATGTGGTTACAGTACCGTGGCTGCCCCTCTCACTGCCCTCACCTCCTCCAAGGTTCCTTTCAGATGGACTACAGAGGCTGATGAGGCCTTCAGACATCTGAAGGACCGCTTCAGTTCAGCACCCATTTTGCGTGTTCCAGATCCAGAGAGACAGTTTGTAGTGGAGGTGGATGCCTCTGATGTGGGGGTGGGAGCAGTTCTCTCTCAAAGAACTGCTGATGACCTGAAAATGCATCCCTGTGCTTTTTTTTCCAGGCGGCTGTCCCCAGCAGAGAGAAATTATGATATTGGCAATCGTGAACTTTTGGCAGTGAAACTGGCGCTGGAGGAGTGGCAGCATTGGCTGGAGGGGACCAAGGAGCCATTTCTGGTTTGGACTGATCACAAGAATCTTGAATACATCCGTACAGCTAAAAGGCTCAACTCCCGTCAAGCCCGTTGGTCCTTGTTTTTCACCCGCTTTAATTTCTCCCTCTCTTATCGGCCAGGCTCTCGTAACATCAAACCGGATGCCCTGTCACGGCAATTTATGGTCGGGGAGGGAAGCGATGATCAGCCAGACCCCATCCTCCCAGTCTCCTCCCGCATGGCAGTCCTCACCTGGGATGTGGAGGAACGAGTAAGAGCCGCCCTGGAGGATCAGCTGGGTCCCAGCACCTGCCCCCAGAACCGCCTGTTCGTCCCTCAGGAGTTAAGGTCAGAGGTTTCGCAATGGATTCATGGTTCAAAACTCACCTGTCACCCTGGTATTCAGCGCACCCTGGAGGTATTGCAGCGGCGGTTCTGGTGGCCGTCCCTAGTGGAGGACACTACAGGGTTTGTCAACGCATGTCCGGTCTGCAATCAACACAAGACTCCTTGTCGCTCCCCTGCCGGTCTCCTTCAGCCACTGCCTATACCCCACCGACCCTGGTCACATATTTCCTTAGACTTCGTCACTGGGTTACCTCCTTCTGAGGGGAATACAGTCATATTGACAGTAATTGACCGTTTTAGTAAAATGGCACATTTTATTCCCCTGCCCAAGCTCCCCTCAGCCAAGGAGACCACTGAGGCGGTTCTCTTTAATGTGTTCTGTTTTCACGGCATCCCAGTGGATGTCGTGTCAGATCGAGGTCCCCAGTTTACCTCTGTCTTCTGGCAGGAATTCTGCCGACTACTCGGTGCCTCGTCCAGTTTGTCATCAGGGTTTCACCCACAGTCCAATGGTCAGACGGAGAGGATGAACCAGGAGATGGAGACTACTCTCCGCTGTGTGGCATCTAAACATCCTGCCACCTGGGCCAAACAGCTGCTGTGGGTGGAGTATGCCCACAATACCCTCTCCAGCTCTGCCACAGGACTCACCCCGTTCCAGTGTGTTCACAGTTTTCAGTCTCCGCTTTTTCCTGCAGTGGAGGTGGAATCATCCTGTCCGTCAGCAGAGGCTTTTATCCGCCGCTGCCGTCAGACATGGGCCCAAGCCAGAGCCGCACTGAAGCGAGCTGCTGATAGGTATTCAACCATCGCCAATCGCTGTCGCTCACAGGCTCCCCAGTATCAGGAAGGACAGAAGGTCTGGCTGTCCACCCGGGACCTACCCCTAAGAACTGAATCTAAAAAATTGGCCCCGAAATTCATAGGTCCTTTCCCCATCGAGAGGGTGGTCAATCCAGTGGCCGTCAGACTGAAGCTTCCTCGCACTATGCGCATTCACCCCACTTTCCATGTTTCCAAGGTGAAACCTGTTCATGAGAGTCCCCTGATGCCCGCCTCTCAGCCCCCCCCCTCCCCCCCGGATGATTGATGGCGCTCCAGCCTTTACTGTGCGCAGATTGTTGCGCTCTCGTCGCCGGGGCAGGGGGCTCCAGTACCTGGTTGACTGGGAGGGTTACGGCCCTGAAGAAAGGTCTTGGGTTCCAGCTCGTCAGATCCTAGATGGTCAGCTCATCAGTGATTTTCATCATCTGCACCCTGATCAGCCATCTAATAACCGACACCACGCCGCTGACAATGGTGTGGTTTCCCCTCCTTCCCACGCTCCTGAATCGCCGGTGGCGGAGGGGAGCTCTTCGGAGGGGGAGGGGTCGAGGTCAGAAGAGGAGGTCCTTTCTGAAGAGTATTGACCCTCCTCCACACCCCTCCACCCACCCAGCTTTGTTTTGGGACGTCAGGGGCCGTCCCTTGAGGGGGGGGTTCTGTAACATCTCTGTCTTTTTGTTCTGCTGTTTCTCTTTCTTTCTCTTTTTTTCCTCGGTCTCACTCTCAGCCACACCTCCTCATCAGTTGATTCCCCTCACCTGTGAGCACACCTGGCTCATTAGGTAGAGGGTTTATATTCACCTCTCTCTCCTTTGTTCTCTGCCAGATTGTCTTCTACTCGTGAGAAACTTTCCAGCGTTGTACCTACCTGATTCCTTGTGTCTGATCTTGTTCGTCCCTGACCTGCTCTGCTGCCCGTCGTCTGATCCCCGTCTGACCCGTCAGCCTGGTTCTGCCTTTTTGTCCGTTTCCCTGGTGCTCGACCTGCCCTTTGTCCCTGACCACTGCCGCCTGGTACCGACCTGTTTCCGCCTCAGACCCTGCCTTCTGTCTCAGCCCCACTGGACTCTACGGACCCCCGGTTACTGGACTATCTGCCTGTCCCCGACGCCCCCCCTTGCCTTACCCCTGTCGGATTACTCTGAGTTTGTGACTGTGTTAAAAACTGTAACTGTTGTATTGAACTCCTGTTGCTACTATAGCTTCAGTAAAGGTTTACAAACTCATACCTTTGTGTCGGTCTGCTTCTGGGTTCCGGTTGTACCCGTTACAGTTCCAGACACTTTCCTAACAGCGTTCCAGACACTTTCCTAACAGCGTTCCAGACACTTTCCTAACAGCGTTCCAGACACTTTCCTACCAGCGTTCCAGACACTTTCCAAACAGTGTTCCAGACACTTTCCTAACAGCGTTCCAGACACTTTCCTAACAGCGTTCCAGACACTTTCCTAACAGCGTTCCAGACACTTTCCTAACAGCGTTCCAGACACTTTTCTACCAGTGTTCCAGACACTTTCCTAACAGTGTTCCAGACACTTTCCTAACAGTGTTCCAGACACTTTCCTAACAGTGTTCCAGACACTTTCCTAACAGCATTCCAGACACTTTCCTAACAGTGTCCCAGACACTTTCCTAACAGTGTTCCAGACACTTTCCTAACAGCGTTCCAGACACTTTCCTAACAGCGTTCCAGACACTTTCCTAACAGTGTTCCAGACACTTTCCTAACAGCGTTCCAGACACTTTCCTAACAGCGTTCCAGACACTTCCTAACAGTGTTCCAGACATGTTCCTAACAGTGTTCCAGACACTGCGGACCTATCTCTCTTGTATCCCAGACACTTGGTCCTTGTCCAAGGGTCTATTGCACATTGGCCAGTTTCTGTTCTCTATGTTTACCTGAGATGTTAAACCACTAGAAGAACAAGTCGGATTCTACGGCAGGACGATGCAAGTAACTTTTACAACTAAGTCAGTTATGAAAATACAAGCATTCCCAGACATACACAGGATAACAATAACAGAGCAAAGCCTTTTCAAAAACCTCTGTCCACACTCACACAGCAAACTTACTGAAAATTTGGATGGCGTCCCCCTTCTTTGGGACTCCAGTTTCTCAGACCCTCAACAATGCACAGCAACAAAATCTGGGTTTTCAAAAGGACCCTTACCTCTGAAATTTGGCTGTTAGGTCACTGGTGTTGTTTTTGTCTGGAAAGAGGAGTCTCCATTGAAGGTCTGTTGCCATCCGGGTCACGGCACCATTTGTTGAAGAAAATCTCTAAAACCTGGTTCAAAGTTTGCTGCAGTGAGTGTTGCTTTATTTAGTGTTCTGGAGCACGGTGAGAGTACCGATGCAGACAGAGTCTGTTTCAGTAGTCTGACCCCAAATCTGTGTTTTCAGATGGTATTTATACAGTTACTTCAAAGCAGTCAACAGAAAAACTAAAGACAAACAAAGAAATAAAGAATAAGGGGGTAGTACTTCAGGAAGGAGTCAGGAAATTTACATTCAAGGGAAAGGGGGGGGGGGGTTCACACCAAAGGGGAGGAGGGTAAGTTTCTCAGACCTGGTGGAGGCATCTGAACATATAATCAAAACATCACTGGTTAATGCTGAACGGGTTAACTCGGCAGGGAACATGAAACAAAAGGTGCCTTCTGTGTTCTCAAATCACAAATTTACAAATTTTCTTCCTCACTTGCAATGATTAAAATCCCCAAGGATGGATTTGGGTGCATCTGGGCACATGGAGTCTAGATGTTGTGTGACGTCAGCGATCAGCTGGGAAACAGCTGATGCATTGGCTCGCAGGTGGATTTACACTAAAGTGGAAAACAGTTCACACAGGAAAAGAAATATCAGTAAAACTACTACAAGTGGGAGGGGTCAATCCATTCAGTTTATTATTGTTATTACCAATAATAATAATAATAATAATAATAATAATAATAATAATAATAATAATAATAATCACAACCATTTTGACTGTGATTGTGGATTTCATTGTAATAAATAGTATATTTTTTCCAGTTGTATTCTATTCTTTTTGTGTATTATTGGGTCCAATATGTTAATAAATTAAGATAAAGCGTAAAAGAATTATCAGATCATATTGGTGAAATAGTGCAGAAAAAATCTATCAGACATTTTTTATGTGTCATATAAAGGCCAAATCAGAAGTATTGAAAAAGGGCCCAAACCTCCTGTGAGCCCTAAGGGTTAAACACCATCTTCCACTACGACTCACTAGATCAGTGACATACGATCCACTGAAACCAGCTGAAGCTCCATCTGGGTTCTGTTACAAAGACAGAAGAAACAGAGGAAGTTCATGCGGTTTATTGCAGTTTCAGGTTAGAGATTTTGTGGGAGTGTGTGGGAGTGTGCAGGCTGGACCGAAACCTGCTGGACCGGACTCTGTGGGAACTGGCGTGGCTGTAAAGTAAGAAAATAAACGAAGCATTGAAGGAGAAAAGATTTTCAATTCAAGGTAGAAAAAGTTAGTGTGTATTCAATGATAAGTCCCAATAAAAAAAAAAAAATAAAACACAATAACTAAGAGTTGGAGGTTTGAGCAATATCTAACTGTTTCAGTACAGAGATTTTCTGAAGTTTTCAACACAGTTTCACAGTAACTTCAGTTTGGTCTTAGTTTTCAAAAACCTGGATAACTAACAGCAAACGTTCATTTTGATAGAATTATCTGTGTTGACTAAACTGACTTAGAAATCCAATCATTTTACAGCCAAACCTGTTGAACTGTCGTCAAAGTGCAAATGTTTGGATGATTTCAGTAAAGGGTAGTGGATAGATGTGGAATTATTTCTGCTAAATATCCATTCATCCATTTTCTGAACCACTTGTGAGGTGCCGGAGCTTTTCCACTGGGGCTACCAGTGGTGGAAGGAGGATACACTGTGGACGGCTCAGCGTTGGTGATGGACAAATGAGGCCTCATGAGGTGTGTGGCCCATTCCCCTGAGTGTGTGGACACTGTGTTGGTGTGTGGCTTAATGGGGACATCTGGTGGACTTCCAAAATCATTGCAGGCTGCCTGGATTCAGAGTGTGGAGTGTGTGGCTTCAGTGGACGGTGGACACCAAATGATGAATTCATGTGTTTACTGAATGAAAGGGATTTGGATGAATTCAATTCATTTGAATAGAAGCCAAATATTAGAACTCATACGGTGTGTCAAATGAAGAATGAACAAAACAAAATGTTCAAGTCAAACTGAAAATGTCAAACTAAAGGGACAGTTTGGTCCAAATCCTTTAGGACATTGCAGTGCTTGTGGACTTGTTACTGGGGGGACAAGGCAGGGGTTCCACATTTGAATGAAGGAAAAGACGTTTTTGCAGCAAGTTGGACCATTTGGTGTGTTTGATCCCAGTTCTGCTGCTTTGGAGAACACTCTTTACATGGAACAGAAGAAGAAGGAGGACAGAAGAATTTCAGAGCAGGTTTGTAGAGGTGCTGATAAGTGTCCTTCTGATTCTGACAAGATTCTAGAGCACAGGTGTCAAACATGAGGCCCGGGGGCCAGATCCGGCCCACCAAAGGGTCCAGTCCGACCCTGGGATGAATTTGTGAAATGAAAAAATTACACTAAGACGTTAACAATCAGTGGTGTCCAACTCATTTTAATTCAGGTTCCACATAGTACCAAAATTCCACAGTCTTGAATTGAATTAAGCAAAAAAAAAAAAAAAAAAAAAAAAAACCAAAAGGCTTGAATTAAGGAAAAAAATCTTGAATTAAGCAAAAACACATCTTCCTGAATTAAGCCCCCCCCCCCCCCCCAAAAAATCTCAAATTTAGCAAAAAAATCTTGAATTAGGCAAAAAATCTTGAATTAACAACTTCAGATTTTTTCTTTGTTTTAGTGCAAAAAAATTAACATTAAATTCTGAAAATCTTTCCATTTCCAAACTGTCCTGTACCAATAAAATGTGACTAACCTGAACAAATGTGTCCAACCTGAAATGTCTGTATTAAATTCAGTCCAGTTTGAACTCTTTTCTTCCTGTTCCTCAGTGTTTAGTGTCTTTGGAGATCTGATCCAGAATGCACATGGACTAATGAGAAGTTACTACTCAAAAACAACCCAAAAATAACCCTAAAATCACCTAAAAATTACTCAAAAACCACCTAACAACCAAAAAAATACCCACCTAAAAAGCACAAAAACCACCTAAAAATCACCCAAAACCACATAAAAATCACTCAAAAAACACCTAAAAATCATCCAACAAATACCAAAAAATCACCCAAAAAACACCTTAAAAAATGCCCAAAAATCACCCAAAAAACACCTAAAAATCATCCAAAAACATGTAAAAATCACCCAAAAATCACCTAAAAATCACCCAAAAACCACAAAAAAAACCCCATCTAAAAATCACCCAAAAAACCACCTAAAAATCATCCCAAAATTACTCAAAAACTACCCAAAGAAAACACCTAACATTATGCCTATAAATGATAACTTCAAATTTTAGTGCAAAAAAATCACATTAAATGATGAAAATCTTTCCATTTCCAAACTCTCCTGTACCAATAAAATGTGACTAACCTGAACAAATGTGTCCAACCTGAAATGTCTGTATTAAATTCAGTCCAGTTTGAACTCTTTTCTTCCTGTTCCTCAGTGTTTAGTGTCTTTGTAGATTTGATCCAGAATGCACATGGACTAATGAGAAGTTACTACTCAAAAACAACCCAAAAATAACCCTAAAATCACCTAAAAATCACAAAAACCACCTAAAAATCACCCAAAACCACATAAAAATAACCCAAAAAACACCTAAAAATCATCCAAAAACACCTAAAAATCACCCAAAAAATATCTAAAAATCACCCAAAAATTACCCAAAAACCACCAAAGAAAATACCTAACATTATGCCAATAATTAATGACAACTTCAAATTTTAGTGCAAAAAAATTAACATTAAATTATGAAACTCTTTCCATTTCCAAACTCTCCTGTACCAATAAAATGTGACTAACCTGAACAAATGTGTCCAAATGTCTGTATTAAATTCAGTCCAGTTTGAACTCTTTTCTTCCTGTTCCTCAGTGTTTAGTGTCTTTGTAGATCTGATCCAGAATGCACATGGACTAATCAGAAGTTAGGACTCACAAATCCCCCAAATTCACCCAAACTGACCCTAAAACCACCTTTGTTAGACTATTTTCTAATGAATAATACAGATAGATATAGGGTGAGGGGGTGCTCAATAAACACTGCAGACATATCAGACCATAAAGCAATAGAAGTAACTATACATCTGAACAACAGAGCTAAAAACACATTATGGAGACTGAATATTGGTATACTGAATAATGAGACTGCAAGAAAGGAAATTAAAAAAGAAATTAGTGAATGTATAAAAGATAATAAAGATGACCAAATAGAACCAACAATATTATGGGACACAATCAAAGCAATAATGAGAGGGAAGCTGATCTCAAGAACAGCATATTTAAATAAAACTAGGAGATTAAAATATGATAAATTACAAGAAGATTTGAGGAAGCTAGAAAAACTTCATCAAAAGGAAGAGGATAAGCAGGTTACAGACAAGATAAAAGAAGTTAGAGGCCAAATAGATGAAATTCTTTTAGGTGAATTAGAAAAATAATTGAGATTTGCAAAACAAACTTTTTTTGAATCAGGTCCCAGAGCAACAAAGATTTTAGCAAAACGAATTAGGTCACAACAAATTAAAAATTCAATACATAAGATTAGAGACCCAATAAGTAATAAAACAGTTTGTGATCCAGAAGAAATTGAAACCATATTCAGAGAATACTACAAGTCCTTATACTCCCAATCTGAAATTGTGGATGAAGATAATATCAAACAATATTTATCAAAGCTAGATCTACCCTCCATAGGCAATATACAGAATACTAAATTAACAGCTCCGATCACAAGACAAGAACTAGATAAAGCTATTAGTAAACTAAAAAATAATAAAAGCCCAGGTTGTGATGGCTTCCCTAATGAGTGGTATAAGATCTTTAATGAGGATCTAGCCCCAGTGTTACTGGAATCACTAAACTGGACACTAAGAGAGGCTAAGATACCACCTTCATGGAAAGAAGCAGTAATTTCAGTGATCCCAAAAGAAGGAAAAAATAAAGAACAATGTGAATCTTATCGGCCGATCTCTATATTGAATGTAGATTATAAAATATTCACTTCTATAATTGCTAAACGACTTGAATCTCACTTACCTGACCTAATTAATGAGGACCAGACAGGATTTATTAAAGGCAGACAAACACAGGACAATATCAGACGAACCCTCCATATTATTGAATACGCCAATAAACAAAATCTAAACGCAGCATTGGTCAGCCTGGATGCAGAAAAGGCGTTTGATAGGGTTATTTGGCCTTTTCTTTTTAATGTATTGGAAAGAATGGGCTTTAATGACCAGTTCATTAGGTGTATACAGGCTCTCTATAGTGACCCATCTGCTAGGATAAAGATTAATGGACAACTTACGGACAGCTTTAAACTTTATAGAGGCACACGACAGGGGTGCTGCCTGAGTCCTTCACTTTTTGCAGTGTTTATTGAGCCGTTAGCTCAAGAAATCAGACAACATAAAGACCTGAAAGGAATAAATTTGGCTAAAGAGGAACATATAATTGGATTATTTGCGGACGATGTTATCGCCTTCCTTCAAAACCCGAACTCAACACTTCCTAAACTTATGACAGTTTTAGAAAATTTTGGGAAAATGTCAGGTTACAAACTGAATATTTTAAAAACGCAAATACTGGGTATAAATTATACTCCAAGTAAAACCATCAGGCATAAATATAAATTAAAGTGGGATACAAAAATAATAAAATACTTGGGGATACTAATCACTCAAGACTTGTATAGACTGTATGAGATAAATTACAAGTTAATAAATAATAGAATACAGAAAGATATAGTAAATTGGTCAACATTAACACTAGATTTGAGTTCAAGGATAGAGGTGGTGAAAATGAATCTATTGCCTAGACTACTCTATCTCTTTTTATCACTTCCAGTCTGAATCCCTGACTCTCAGTTTGTGACGTGGGACAAATTAGTATCTAGATTTATTTGGGCTGGGACAAAACCAAGGGTAAAACTTAAAACACTTCAGTTGGGAAAATTAGAAGGAGGTCTAGCTTTACCTAATCTGAAACAGTATTACTACGCAGCCCAAATGAGGTGTATTGTAAATTGGTGTTCCCCTGAGTATCAAACCAAATGGAAACATATTGATTTAAATTTAGACATTTCACAACCTCAGACTTGTTTAGGGGGTAAAGAACACACAGAATATAAGGGAGATAATGACATCATAAAAGAACAATTGAGAATATGGAATGTGATTGTTAAGAAACATAATTTGGAAAATGATAGTAAGCTCCTGGTATGGCCTTCCCAGTGAGATAAATTCACCCCCACTTAATCTGATAATAGATTTCTGAGGTGGAGAGAAAAGGGAATAACAGCCATTTGTACACTCATTGAGGGGAAAACTTTTAAATCATTTGATAAAATAAAAAAACAATATAATTTGGAGGATAAGGATCAGTATGGATATTTACAGGTAAAACATTTTTTTGACAGAGAGATTAAAAGTAACTTATCAGAGGGCAGTGAACTGATTAAGGTCTTTACAGGAGCTTACAAACACACACCCACTAAGACTGTGTCTAAATTATATCAGGGTCTACAAAAATGTAATGGTGTGAACTCATATTATGTTAAATCGAAATGGGAATCTGAATTGAATATTACTCTGTCTGAAAGTGAGTGGCATTCTATGTGCAAAACACAGCTAACATCCACCAGCTCTAAAGGTTGGCGAGAATTTGGCTGGAAAAACCTCATTCGCTTCTTTATTACACCAAATATTAAAAGCAAACAACTGGGAAAACAGCAGCAATGTTGGAGAGGATGTGGACACATGAATGCCAATCACTCGCATATCTTCTGGACATGTGTAAAAATGCAAATGTTTTGGAACCATGTTTTTCAGACAATGGAGAATATTTTAAATTATAAAATTCCAATGGACCCTCAGACTATCTACCTTGGTCTAATACCTGATGACATAATTAAAAGAGAAGACATTTACTTATTTAAAATTTTAATTCTTGCCTGTAAAAAGGTAGTCACAAGGAACTGGTTAAAAAGTGACCCTCTACGACTACAACAATGGCTGGACGTTATAGAAGAAATATACTCCATGGAAAAATTAACATTTCAACTGAGGATTAAGATGGGAACTTTCAAGCGAAGATGGGAGAAATGGATCATATTCAAGGACAGAAATTCTTGATATCAGATTGAGTATGGAAAAACTGTCGAATGTATAAGGAACAACATCCCCCTTGTTTTATTGTGTGGGTCCCCCCCCCCTTTTTTTTCCCCTTTTTTTTGTTATTAAGAGTTGTTATGCACTGTAAAAGTGTTTCAAAACATTAAAATAAAGAGTATAAAAAAAAAAACAAAACACCTTTGTTTGCCCAGCTCTCTCCGCCTGAGTCCCAGATGATGGCCCCTCCTTCCGTCTCCGCCCAGGTCTCCAGCCTGGGCCCTCCTGGTCCCGTTGGGATTCCCCGGCTCCAGACCCAGCGCCTGTCTGACTGCCCTGCTGTCTGTCCTGTCTGTGGACAGTTTGCCTGTTAATCAAACTGTTGGACTTTACTGGGGTGTTCTGCTCTGGGCTCCTCCGTTGCACTTGTGTCAAACATATGTGTGTCTGTTGTGTGTGTCATGCTCATGGATGCTGTGTGTCCATATGTGATGTCTGTTTCCATCCCTGTCTGTGATCCTGTGCTGATGGATTGGGTGGCTTTCTACTGGATGTGCTGCTTTTGTAGCTTTGGATTCCATGTGCTGTCTCTGGAGGACTGGACCCATGCTTCACTGTTCTCTCTGATCTTTGTTTGGGACCGAGCAGTAAGACGAGCAGGACACAGCTGTGGGGTTTATTCAGCCCAAATGATCCAAAAAAGGATTACAAATGATAGTTTGAACAATTAAGCAGAGAAAAGAGCTCCACATCCCAGAACTGGACACAAAAATAATAGACACTAAGGCTGAGAACAAGAACTGATGCATTCAACAAACGGACCAAAACTGAGCCGACAGAATGAGACTCAGTGGGAGCAGATATAGAGGTTTGGACAAACCATGAAACTAACGAGGGCAAAACCAAATGGACACCAACGACAACTAAATCCAACTGGAGCTTTGGGAACATTCAATCCCCCCATGACAGACCTACCCACAGATGTTCAATGATGTTCCAGTCTGGGACTGTGAGGTGCGTTCCAAACCTTCAGCTGGAGTCTGTGAGCTGGTCCATGGTGGATTTACAGATAGGGTTCACATCATCATCCTGGTGGAAAATCCATCCTCTCTGACAGTGTTCATTTGTCAGATTTGGCTGCAGTGCTTTGGATTGGATTGTTTGGCTTTTCTTTGGTTTGGAGGACAGACTGTCATCACAGAGAAACAAACACTAGAAATACAATAATGAAGAGTGGAACAGCCCAGTCTGAGTGTTTGAAGTGTGTGTATTTCTATTGGATTGACCTGTTTCATATATTCAAGAGGAATAAGATCAAGCCTCAGTTTAGGAGTTGGACTGGACAAACACAAACACACACACAACAGAGCAATCAAACAGCTGCTTCAGCTTCTGCATCTGAGCTTATTGGAGGAAACTGATATGTGATCTGAGATCTGTCTGCAGAGGAGACAGAGGACAGAGACACACCTGACCTCTGACCTGCACCTGAACTCTGACCTTTGACCTTCAGCCTCACTGCTTTCATTCTCAGGGTGACTCTATCTCTGCTGACTAAACATAAATATCTTCCAGAGTCGTCCTGTTGGAGGTCATTCAGGGTCAGACTGAAGTCTCCAGTCGTCCATGGGTCTTCATTCATCTTTGTTCTGTTTCTGTATCTGTCGTCCTGTTGATCAGGTTGAGCTGACTTCTTCTCAGACACATGGACATGTATGAGTTCCTGGTCATTAGTTTGGTACATCCACTCCACTCTGGCGTCCTGAGGCAGGTCAGGGGTCGTTCTGAAGGGCAGCAGGGCTGACCACGCCCCCTCCTCCACCTCCACCTCCACCTGTTGACCTGGGAGGAAACATGACATCAACATGAGACAGTTTTTTATCATCAACTCTTCTATATGGAGGAAAATCAGCCTCTGTAAAAGGAAAAGACTGAATAATTGTTCAACTTCAGTTCTGGGACCAGGAACAGCAGAGAAGGCTGATTAGATGACTACAACCACAGATCCATGGTGGTCTAAACTGGCTCTAGGACACAGAATACTACTGTCCTGGTGGGGAAGGAGGTGGAGCTGTGGCAGAGGGTTCAGAGGTCCACACTAGACCTGGATGGATGGATGGATTATCCAGCCTGATTAAAAATACTCACATATATATCATTCAAATCTGCTCCATGAGTAACTGCACATTGTGCTCTTTGTGATTGTGGAGGTTGGACAGGGAAAGGGAAAGAAGGGCTCAGTGTTCTAGAACTAGGAATGACCTGTGTCTACAGAACTGACCTATGACCCACAGATCCACTTGTTTCCTCCTCAGGATCTGCTTGTCTCTGTTGTAGACGGTGCAGGTGTAGATGTGGTTGTCCTGGTCTGTGGGGTGTTTCAGGGTCAGACTGAGGTCTCCAGTTCTCAGTGGGTCTTCTTTCATCTCTGTTCTGTTTCTGTATTCATCGTCCTGTTCATTATTTCTGTCAGAGCCGTCCTCATACACATGGACCTTCCCGTCACAACAGTGCGTCCACTCCACTGTGAGCTGACTGACGTCCTCTATATGTAATGTGGTTTTCCAGGGCAGCAGGACAGACTCCTCCTCTGAATCCACCTCCACCTGTTGGACTGAGAACAACACCCATACCATCAGACAACAGTAGAGGAAAACATCTGCCATGGATCCAGTTCTAAGTGATGATGGAATCAGCAGCAGAACCAAGTACTTGTGTGTGTGTCTGAAGTTTTGAGTCTGTTTGTGAATGTCATCAGGATCACAGCAGTTCCAGTTCAGTCTCAGACTGCCCTGCTGGTATGTTATCTGTCATATGTTTGGGATGACTGCTACTAAAATGTCTGTTCAACACATGTGTGAATAACTCCAGTTTCATCTGTAGATGTGCTTCAATCTGGAGAATTGATTGGATTTGCTCCATGCTGTATTCACAGGTGGTTTCCTCAGATGTTTGTGGATTTTGGGGAAATCATCAATAATAGGAGTGACTCACTGAGGGTTCAGCCAATAACCATACTCCTTTTATATGATCCAGTTGGATTTGAAAGGAACTGTGAGGATATTAAACATCAGTAAAGACAATGTCGCACAAGGAAACTGTAACCAACAAACCACAGAGTAAAAGGAGAATTCATCCAAGTGTGTCATTCCATCAAAGCCAGTTTATACAAACGTGTTGAAGAAGTGGTTTCAACAATCTGAACAGAAAAGACCAGAAGGAATGACAAGAAAGACTGACACTAGTGAAGGACTGGGAGGGTTTTTGGGTCCCCCCTAAGAGAGGGGGAGCAGAGTTCAGTTGGTTCTCTGAGTCTACAAGTTCACCACTAGGTGGAGTAAATACCACCAACTTCACCTTTAACGCATCAGTTTTTAACGACACTTTAAACACAATTGAATGTACAACATGAAAGAAAACAGGATTTTTGAAAACAGTCACTAACGCAGTGTTTTTCAACCTTGGGGTCGGGACCCCACGTGGGGTCACCTGGAATTCAAATGGGGTCGCCTGAAATTTCTAGTAATTGATAAAAAAATAAAATAAAATAAAAACTTTCTGATAAAAAATATATGTTGAGTTGAGCGAGTCGATCACAATACATAAAAGGCTTCAATGGAAAGGTGAGCGCGCCTTTTCCATCAGGGCCCCTCGACTTTGGAACAGCCTGCCCCAGGAGATAAGGCTGTGGAATCACTGACGTCTGTGAAATCACTTCTGAAAACACATTTTTATAGACTTGCCTTTATGTGACGTTTGTCCCTTTTTATTTTTTTAATTTTTAATTTTATCTTGTTTGGTTGTTCATTTATATTCTCATACATGATGTTGTTAAATCTCACTCCTTCATTTTTGCATTGATTCGACAGCATCATGTTACGCTATCCCTGCCCTCTTTACTCCCATTCACTCAATTTATTTGAAGTGTCATGTTTTTGCGTTTGCTGTGTATATCTCTGTTATTGTGTTGCTTCTGTTTTAGTGTCTTTTCTTGCATCTTGTATTCTGCTGTTGTGCCCTTCTGCTTTGTCTGACAAAGCACTTTGTAAACTTCATTTGTAAAGGTCCTATATAAATAAAGATATTATTATTATTATTATTATTATTATTATTATAACAGACATGACAAACTGTGAGTGTGAAACTGCAGCACTGTGGTTCTGTTTGTGTGTCACATGTTCATTGTGGTCAGTTTCAGATGCTGCAGCTCTTTCATAATTCATAGTTTCAGTTCTTGTTTGTTCAGTATTAATTGTCCTCCTTGTAAATCACAGCTGGACTGACTGGACAGATCCTGACCAAGGAAAATACAATTCTCTCTTTGTGCAGTAATCTACACCTGATTTACTGCCTCTGTCCACAATAATAGACATTATATAGACTAAATGTTACCTAAAATGAACGTTTATTTGCAACATAGTAGCAAACTGTGACAACTTGGTTAGTTGCACCAAATACCCCCTCCACCCGTTACATGCCTGTCTGCTTCCTGATCCATCCTGGAAATCGTCGCAACGGTGTCACCACCTCATTTGCCCGCAGTTGGCGGCAGTTTTTAAATACCCCCCCCCCCCCCCCCCCCCCCATATCCATATTCGGCGGTGTGGTTGAGTCAGCATGTAGTTGGAAGCGTCGTAGCTCCAGCTCATGGAACTAAAATAACAGTACGGTAGTTAACCCCACCACAACGTCCGCTGAATCCTTCGGACCTCTTTCCAACTCCGTTCATCTCCATCCGTTCACCCTTTGGCTTCGTGATGGTGAGATGAAGCCTCATGAGGGATCGAACCACTTGAGCCAACTGGTTCCAGAAAGGGTTCATTTGTGGAGGCTTCATGTGCACATGAAACCACCTACTGTCCATGTGTAGATTCACAGGCAGCTGGATCTGAACCACAGAATGTGGGATGCATTGAATTTTTGGGTCTGTTCTGGCTCTGTGGAATGACTATGAAGAACACAAAATGTATGACCAAATCATTTCTCTACATACATTATCACATATGTGTGTAATAAAATATTATTGAATGTATTCTGTGTGTAAATTTCCCCTAAATGGTAGTAAATGCGGGAGGTTGTGTAATGGGTTTTTTTGCCACTTTAGGAAAATGGGTAACACTTTATAATAACTATACACTATTAAGCATTAGTTAAGCATTGGTTAAGCATAATTTAAGCATTAGTTGCTAATTAATGCTCAACTAATTCATTACTAAGCATTAGTCAAGCATTAGTAAATCCTTAATTTTTCATGAATTAACCATTAATTCAACATTAGTAATGCATTACAAAGCATTAGTAAAGACAGTTTTAAATGTTCAACTAACACATTAAGCATTAGTTAAATATTAGTAAAGTGCTTAATTCATTAACTCATCATTTGTAAATAATTAGTTATACATTACTAAGCATTAGTAAACAGTTATAAACGTTTTAAACTCAACCCATTTATAAGTACTTAAGCAGCAGTTGAGCATTAGTAAATGCTTAATTAATCATGAATTCATGATCTGTATGGCATTTATTATGCATTACTAAGCACTTAATAAACCTGGTTAAAAATGTTTTGTTGCTCATTGATAACCTCAGTTGTTAATACTTTATAAAGGGTTAGCAACTGTGTTAGTATATGTTTTACAAACACGTATTCATATTCAATAAATAACTTATTAATGCCTATTAATGCGGTTACTACTCATTAGTTACCCATTAGTTAAGTATATTCTGTGAGCCCATCTAAAGTGAGGACTATCTATGCTTTATAAAGCATTTATAAAGCATTTATAAATGACACAGAAGCAAAGATATACAAAGTGTCAGTTTTATTGGTCACAAACAATACAAGCTCTTTTAAATACACACTTTAAACAACTAAAATCTATAAAATTTCAAGTAAACTTGACAAACATCTTCAAATAACAACAGTGTGTGATCGTATAAAATAGAAAAATAAAATACAAGCTCTTTTAAATACACACTTTGGAAACATTAACATTTCAAGTAAACTGGTGAACTATCCCTTTAGGGCAGACACTCACCAGAAGTAGGTGGCTGCCTGATTCTGGGATTCCGCCAATGCATTTCAATGGGAAACGAGTGCATTCCTCCTCCTGCGAACGGTAAAAGTTGCAGAAGGAGGAATCCGCTTGTTTCCCATTGAAATACATTGGCGGAATCCCAGAATCAGGCAGCCACCTACTTCTGGTGTGTGTCTGCCCTAAATGCTTTACAGTAAAACAAATATACCGTTTTCAAATATTGCTAGATAACACTAGATAACAGTGTGTAAAAAAATCAACTGGCACACCCTAGCTCACAGGCTACATGGTGTACAGCTCCAAGGCTATATGGTGGAAAAATAAAACATTCTTATCTGACTAATAAAACTGCCCAATTAAATACACAATTGTAAACAAAGAGCAATCACACTCCAAAGAAAAACAACTTGTGGATCACAGTACACAAGTGGATCACAGTGCTATTCCAGTAGGTAACCGGTCAAGTGAGGACAACTGAGCACACCAGCGTAACATTTTTCAAATATTACATTTTTTTAAAATATTGGACAAAATATCAAATTTTATGTTGGTGTGCCCACTTGACCGGTATTCTCACAGTACACCCTAGCCCAAGCTCACTTCTTGGTGAGGGGCAGCAGCTTGTTGTTGTTTTTAAGTGTTTTCACATTCTCCTTTATAGCAGAATCCTGTTCAATTGCCGGAGAGCACTCAGAAGCCAACACTGACAGTTTTACACGACCAGTTTTGTGACCATCTAAGATGTCCTTGTACTTGTTCGGTGAAGCGATAAAAAGCTGAGCGATGGGTGCAGTGGCCACCACTGTGTTACGATCTACACCGACGGTTGAGAACGCAGCACTCATGGTCCCTCCTTTACGGAATGCCTTTAGTATTTTTTGATACCTGAGCACTGCCTGCTTTGGATTTAGGGCTACAATACAGAGAACATTAAATTAGTTTTATCCACATTAAAAGGTGTACACACACACAAACACACATTCACACACACACACACACAATCTATATTATGCACACAGTGTCCTTTGTGTCCCCACAGTTAACCACTATAACCAAATACGACTATCATCAAGATATTGGCTGACAAAAAATAAATACATATTTCCATGGGGTAACCATAGGGGAAAATGTAATTGTGTTTGAACTGTCCCTTTAATATCTTTGTTTTGTATTGTCGACTTTGAATTTAGCCCCTCCTCCCATCGTGAACGATCTGGCAATGTTTGCATAGTTTTTCATACAATATAAATGGGAGGAGATGGTTAGCTTGTAATGGGCAGGGACACTCATAGCTAAACAATGTCTGCATTTATTTATTTGTGTGTTTTTATTATTTATTTATTTTTTACCTCTCTGACGTGCCTTTGGGCCCATCTCCTTTTCCTTCGACTTTTTCACCTTCTTTTTCCCTTTCCCTGTCTTCTTCTTGTCTTTCTTGTTCTTCTTTTTGTCCGGAGACGAGTCAGGAGAGACAGAGTCAGACTCCGACTCAGACTCGCTCTCACTGTCGAAGGACGATTCCATTGAGTCGTCAGAAGAGGAACGTGAAGTCTTGCGTTTCTGGGAGGAGTTGGGTGCTGTGTTCAGGGTGGAGGTGGATGCTGCACCATCTTTTTTAAGAGCTATTTAAAACAGAAAGAAATCAAACATGCGGCATCATCTCACATGAAAGAGTTTAAAGCTTGTTTTGTATGCATTCATATAGTTTGACAGTTATTGAGTTTATCTGAGTTGTTGTGGGCCAGTGATGCACAACTCAAATCAACCACCTCAATGATTCCAAAACGAATAATGATACAAAACTGGTTGGCTGTGTTCCTTCAACCAGAAAAGCACGCCCCCAGACCCTTCCCCTTACTAGTTAAATGAACACTTTTGAGGGCTTCAGAACTATCTACAAACAAGACGGGTCTGTATGCAGTGCACAGAACGGTTGCGGAGACCAAGAACAGTGGCCTGGCAGGGAGCCAGGCCACTGTTAATTTCTGAAAACAAAAATTAATAAAATATAATACAACAATATCTAATACAATTATAGTGGCCTTAAGTTGTGTCCAGAGTTATTATAGTAAAGTGTCTTTTGACGTACCTGCTGCCAACTGTTCTTTTAGAAAATCTCTGTCCCTGGTCAGCTCATCAATCCTCTCCTGTTGCCAGCCTGCCTTCAACTTATACAGCTCCAACTCGTCTGCAATTGTTTTGTTTGCCAGGACTTTAGTTGGGGCAATGGACACACCTAATGGAAAGTAAAGTTCAGGTCAAGTCATACTACTACAGCTCTAGCACACAGTACAGTAAACATCAAAGGGATACAAGTCAATCAAAGGGTACAGTACACACCACTAGCATCTGCGATGAGCCTCTCTTCCACAGAATCCATCTCCTCATTCTCCACTGCTGCTTTCTTCTTTTTGGCATGTCCTCCCTTCATACCTAATACAGAGTAAATTGTTGTATTAATGAATCATCTAGATTACTGGTTCTCAAACTTTTTCATTTCAAGGGCACCAAATTGGCACATATTAAACATCTGTAGGCCTGTAGCACTAATTATCATTAACTTTCATTTCAAGAAATTCCCAGTTTGGCATGCATTAGGCTACGGACCCCCATTTAATGGCATTTGTGTTCCTGGGACCCCACTATACATGAAGTCAATGTTTGATTGGCCCCGTAAACGTACAAATGGTTTGTACACTCTTACAGTTCCATAAGGGTCCATTATTTGGTTCCTAACGATTAACCCGGGGACTCCATGCTCCCTCTAGCATCTAGAGCAGGGGTCGGCAACCCGCGGCTCTTTCATCCTTCTGTTGCGGCTCTGCGTGGCTTGGGAAAATAAATTATAAGTGTCCGATTGAAGTGTATGTTATTTGTCTCAAAAACGTGTATCATGTCTTCTTATTAAGTCAAAGTTTTTAACTTCTTTCTTCAGACCTTGTGCAATTTCGGTGATCAGCATTCGCCTTCTTCAGAGACGTTTGACAGCACTTGACATGTCAGCCGGCAGCCGGCATGCGCGGAATTTCCTGCGACACCAAAACTGCACAATATCTGAACAAAGTATTTTATTTGTGTTTGATCGTTTGTTTAATTGTAGTTGTAAATTGTAAGATTATTGTGATCTCAAAATATTAAAATAAAATTATATATATAGTATTATTTTTCGTCGCTCAAAATATGCGTCACACTCTCCGACAGCCCGCCAAAACGCCGTACATTTATCGAGACTTTCAACCCCTGGTAGGCCAAGTAAGAAGAAATCTAAGAAAAATATCTGTAGTAAATAGAACATTTAATGATGCCAGGTGCCATGGTACGACCAAGGTGCCGCGGCACCTCAGGGCCAACGCTAGGTGCCGTGGCACTGCAGTACTACAACTGGGTGCCACCGGTGCCGCGGCACCACCGCGGTGCCACGGCACCTAGCACCGAGCCATGGTACGGCGGTGCAACGGCACCTAGCGTTGGCCCCGAGGTGTGCTGCGGCAGCACCAAGCCGTGGTACCGGTAAAATCGTTGTATAAGCCACGTCGGAGTATAAGCCGCAGTGTTTAAAGTGTGGGAAAAAAGTAGCGGCTTATAGTCCGGAATTTACGGTATATATAGGCTAACATCTTCATTTCAGATGTCAAAAAGTGTTTGCGGCTCCCAGTGTTGTCTTTTCCGTGGAAACTGGGTGGAAATGGCTCTTTGAGTGTTAAAGGTTGCCGACCCCTGATCTAGAGTCTAGATCACACAAACACACGCACAAGCAAACACGTAATACACGTTCCGGGGTTGTATTCCATGTGGGAAGGGAAACATGAAAATGAAATGTACTCACCACTATTGACGGTATCTCCATCTTCCACCGCTAAAATGTCACTCTCCTCCGTAGTGTTTTTTTTGTTCCGTCTCCGCGTACCAACGACGCGCCCACTTGACAGTGAGGACAACTCCATTTCTGCAACCTATTTGCCTCTATGATCAGCTGCCATCTCTCCAGCGTGATATGGCTCTCTCTCAGACTTCCGCATTTTGGAGCATGCGCACTAGCCGTTTTGACGGTAAGAGCATGCGCAGTAGCGTCCTACACGTCCCAGCGTCCTACAAGTCCCAGCCTCCTCCGCGGTTCTGGAGAGTGAGACCGCAGGTTTTTTATTTTTCTCATATTGATAACACAGCTCTAGAAAAACACCCCGAGTCTCTTTTTATTCTATTTATATTCTAAACCACTTCAGACCGCACGTTTGAAACAATGAGCAGGTTCAGAAAGTTTAAGAATCTTATTAGTGGGGACAGGACAAAAAGAAAAGCCCTGAAGCTAATAAAGTGGCTTCAAAAGAAGAAACTTCTTAAAAGGAAAATTAAATGCACAACATGCCATCATCAGATGAAATTGAAGAGGAGGACAAACAGTCGAGATCAGTATTCCTGGTAAGAAGCCCAATTATATCATCATATAACTTCAATGTGTGTGTGTGTGTCTGTCTGTCTGTCTAATTGTGTCATGCATTTGCATGGGATTGCATACTTAAATTTGAATTTATTGGGGAAGCTTAATATGAAGCTGCAGGGTTTATGCAGGGAGGTGGTGTCTCTCCCCAGATTAGGTCTGTTACTCTGTTAACCAAGTGGTTCTCAACCTGTGGGTCGGGACCCAAAGGGGGTCTATGACAATTAGTTTTGTGTTACACTCCGTGTAATAAAAGATAAATCATAGCAGATGGGTAACTGCAGGACAAAACCTTGTCTAATGGTTGTCAATTTAGGAGTTATAAAGACTTTGAGAACATGTGATTTAGAGCAATTAAATAATGAATGAATGACTGAATGAATAAATAAATTCCTTGTTATCATTCTTCTTATCATTCTTTTTTTCCCATGTTGCTATTCTTCTAGGGTCTGTCAACGACCAGAACATGGAGTGAAACAAATTTCGGTCAGGCACAAATCCATCTTCAGCCACTCAAAAATACCCATCCGTAATTGGATGGAATTTATCTACAGGTAACCAAGTAATAGCAGTATCATTAAACATGTGTCATAGGCTCACAGCTCACTACATTGCCAGTGTCTTTGTAGTATCCATAAAATATACAATATGAAAAATCATGCATGGAATGTTTTATGAATTATTTGGATTAGGTTGAGTTACTGAAATCTGTGCACATAGCATGTCAGGTTCGGTTTCAGTGTCCTTCAGTCAGTGTCCTTCACTCTCCCTCAATATCAGTGGTTCTAAAGAGTCCCCACATGGTTTTAGTGGGATCTCCAGCTGACACTGAAATCTTAAGACATCTAGAAAAAAGACATGAAAAAGGCACATCATCGCATCAAAAGTAACAAACTATACTACTAGTAAGACACCTGAGGGCGGGAAGTGACCTCGCAAGGGCGCGGATCGCTGTCAGTCCTGGCTTGTCCCTTGTGTGTGTATGGAGATTGCTGATGTCATAATAATACAGTATACCCGTATTTGGGCATGTCTCATTAGTGGCCATATACAGGGGTTGGACAAAATAATGGAAACACCTTAAAAAATCAACAAAATATAATTTAATATGGTGTAGGTCCACATTTTGCGGCAATTACAGCCTCAATTCTCCAGGGAATTGATTCATACAACTTGTGAATTGTTTCCAAAGGAATTTTCAGCCATTCTTCAGTTAGAATACCCTCCAACTCTTTTAGAGACGATGGCGGTGGAAATCGACGTCTTACTTGAATCTCTAAAACTGACCATAAATGCTCAATAATGTTGAGGTCTGGGGACTGTGCCGGCCATACGAGATGCTCAACTTCATTAGAATGTTCCTCATGCCATTCTTGAACAATTCTAGCTGTATGGATTGGGGCATTATCATCTTGAGGTGAAGGTGTTTCCATTATTTTGTCCAACCCCTGTATGGAGACAATTGATATGTTTGCACCTGATGCATGCCATGGTCACACATTGAGGTTAGACAACACACTCCATTTTTGGGTATTGTTGCACTTCACGATATGTATCCAGATGGGGTGGGAGGGTCCTCAGTTCAAATATGATGACTTTGGGGGGTCTCGACATGAAACGTTTGAGAAGCAGTGCTCTGTATAATATATCCTCTTGCATCTGCTGATTAGATCATAGGCCATGGTACAAACAGTGGCACACAAGGATACACACAGATCCTTGTGTGTGGCGCACAGGGATCCGTTAGGAGATTATCTTATTAATTTGTAAATGTTATGTGAATACATGTTAACGATAAACATTATTTATTTTTTGTCTTTATAGATTTGCTAAGGGGCTACGGCTGCGGCAGATCGACATGCTAGATGACACCATTGCGGGTAGCACAGCAACCCTGAGCAAAATGGCCAAACGATTAAGGGGAGTGTGTGTAACGGCATTAAAAAAAATGAGAAGACGTACAGGTCAGAGGATGGGCGGCAGACGGGAGTTTGTCGCCATCGATGAGAGCCATTTTCGGCACAAACGAAAGGTGTTTATTACTAATATTTACTTCCCATGATTATGAAATACAGTCAACCGATGTTTTGTATTTGTTCATACTGTACCTAATCTGTTTACATATTTGTTTTGTTTCTGCATCAGTATGGGAGAGGAAGAATGGCTGGTGCCTGGAACTGGAAAAAATGGGTCTTTGGGATGCTTGGTGTAAAGGAGAACTCTCGAAGGCCAATTCTACGCCTGGTAGAGCGGAGAAACCGAGCACATCTGGTGCCTCTGATCACCCAACATGTGCGGGTTGGGTCCAACATCATCAGTGATCAGTGGCGCGCTTACCGTGTGCTCCCTGTATTAGGGTATGTGCACCACATGGTAAACCATAGCAGGTCCTACGTTGAGCCCCTTACTGGAGCCCATACCCAACATATCGAAAGGGCCTAGAGAACTTACAAAGAGAAGATTTGGAGGCTCAGGGGAAACCGAACAGAATCCTTGCTTCAAGACCACCTTGCAGTCATTGAGTGGACTGAATGGCTTGCCAAAAAGCACGGTCATGGTGCATTTGGTAGGTTAATTCATGACGTTTCAAGAAAATACAGGTAGTGTGTTGTTTTTTGGCAAGCCATTCAGTCCACATAGTCATTGTGTGTGTGTGCGCGCGCGTGCGTGCGTGTGTGTGTGTCAGAGAGGGAGGGAGAGGGAGGAAGAAGAGCGGGTGTGTGTGAATGATGAAGTACTCCTTGGGGGAGTTTACTTGAAATGTTAAGGATTGCAAAGTGTGTATTTAAAAGAGCTTGTATTTTATTTTTCTATTTTATACGATCACACACTGTTGTTATTTGAAGATGTTTGTCAAGTTTACTTGAAATTTTATAGATTGTAGTTGTTTAAAGTGTGTATTTAAAAGAGCTTGTATTGTTTGTGACAAATAAAACTGACACTTTGTATATCTTTGCTTCTGTGTCATTTATAAATGCTTTATAAATGCTTTATAAAGCATAGATAGTCCTCACTTTAGATGGGCTCACAGAATATACTTAACTAATGGGTAACTAATGAGTAGTAACCGCATTAATAAGTTATTTATTGAGTAAGAATACGTGTTTGTAAAACATATACTAACACAGTTGCTAACCCTTTATAAAGTATTAACAACTGAGGTTATCAATGAGTAACAAAACATTTTAACCAGGTTTATTAAGTGCTTAGTAATGCATAATAAATGCCATACAGATCATGAATTCATGATTAATTAAGCATTTACTAATGCTCAACTGCTGCTTAAGTACTTATAAATGGGTTGAGTTTAAAATGTTTATAACTGTTTACTAATGCTTAGTAATGTATAACTAATTATTTACAAATGATGAGTTAACAATGAATTAAGCACTTTACTAATGTTTAACTAATGCTTAATAATGTATTAGTTGAGCATTTATAGCTGTCTTTACTAATGCTTTGTAATGCATTACTAATGGTGAATTCATGATGAGTTCATGAGGAATTAAGGATTAACTAATGCTTAAATTATGCTTAACCAATGCTTAACTAATGCTTAATAGTGTATAGTTATTATAAAGTGTTACCGGAAAATGTCATGACTTCAGCAGGTAGAAGACAGTGAAAATACTTGTGGAACTAGGAAGAGGACACTGAACATGCTAGTGTAACTTGGACAATGATGTACAGGACAGAGGAGATTTGATTTATTTTTGTTCAGAAATATCAGTTTCTCAACAGTTTTTGGTCTGAAGTGATTTCTTTCTTTCTTTTTTTTGACACAACCTCTCCTGCCTTTGAAAACACCCTTTCACATGGTTCAGAAGATGCACAAAAACAACAGAACCAGATGATATAAACTGGGGTACAGTCATTTTTTGTCTCTCCCAGTACTCCAGATTAGTAAACCTTATGTGTCTGAAATAATGTTACATTTATTTGACCTTATCAGGAGTTATCAAATCCAAATGTTCCCACAGGGGAAATCCTCCTCTTCTTCACTGGCTCCATCCTCTTACTCATCCTTCTCTTCTCCCTCTCCTAAATCTTCAGATGATCTCTCTCTCTAAACTCTTCAAACTTTCTCCAAACTATACAAACTCTGTCCAAACTCTAGTTTCCAAACTATCCAAACTGTTCAAACTCTGCTCTGACCCTAACTCTCAGTCCTAAACCCACATGTTGAACAGAGCCTGAGGGCTTTATTCTGCTGTCAGACCTGAACCACATAGAACCACCTCTGAACCACTTCCTGAACCAGTCACGTGGTACAGCCGGGCAACGAGGCTTCGGACGTCAACATTTGCGGCTCCTCCCCTAAATGAAGCAAGCCTCGATACGCGCTTGGCGGAAACGCCTCCTCCATAACTGGACACAGGCTTCGAGGCCTCGGCACATCTGTGACATCACTACTTTGGCTCATCACATCCATCCCACTGCAGCACAGACAGTCACATACCAGCAAGCCAGCAGCAAAACCCGGACCGGATTACCGACTGACTGGACTGGACTGAATGACAGACTGACTGACTGTGACCGGACATTGGAGTGGTGTGAGAACTTGAATTTTTTTTTTTCTTTGTTTTTTTTTGCTCTCTTGTTTTTTTTTAGCCTTGAATTGAACTGTGCTCTTGTTTTTTTTTTTCTACTAATGAACTGAATTTTTTTTTTCTGCTTTTTTGAGAAAACTGAAAACCTGAAGTGGATTTTTTTGTTTAAATGGACTGAACTGTTGTTTTGTTCTTTTTTTCCTTCAAAAGACTGATAAATTGAGAAACATTTGAGTTGGATTTTTCGCTTGGTTGGTGTATTTTTTTGAGTTTGGATTTGGGGGGGGGGGGGCTGGGTATTGAATTTGTGCTTGGTTTAAGTTTGTGCATTCATTGTTTAATATATGATTTTGAATTTTAAATGGTTTAAATGTGTGCTTTCTTGTTTCTGTCATTTAATGTGTAGGGTGTGGGTTTAATTAAAACTCACATCCTTTGTGAAGTTTGAGGGTTTACAAACCAACCAAAACAAAGACTCGAGCACACACAAAAGACTGACTTAAACTGACTAACTTCACATCTTACATGTCAGGAGAAAGACCTGGCTGGCACCCCTAAAAAAAAACAAAACAACAATATAATAAAATAATATAAAATAAATAAATTAAACCTTAAAAATCAAACTGTCACAAAACTATTACATCATCAAAAACAAATTAATTTTACCAAAAAAAAAAAGTCTCTGTTTTGAATGTTTGGGGACGCCAGAAATGTGTGATGTTAAAATGGGGTCACAAGGCAAAAAAGGATGGGAACCACTGCACTATCGGGTATTGGGTTGGAATTCCCCCTCATTTTTCACAGCACACAGTCTTCTATCAGACTTTGTACAAACATAAACCTGCTGGTGGTGGCCTTTCTCAGACCAGGTCCTCTGGCTTCCTCCCACCATCCACACACATGCATTTTATGGCTTAATTGGTGAGTCTAAATCAAAAGAATGTGACAGTGAATGGTTGTGGGTCTCTACATGTTAGCGCTGACCTAGACAAATATTCCGAGTAAACCGTGCATTTCCTTGTTGGTAGTCAGGATAGGCCCTGGCATCCCTGCAACCCTCCAGAGGATTCAACAGTTTGGAAAATGAAGGAATATTTCTGTTGTTGTGTCAGAGGACTGTAGAAACAAACCCATAAGCTGATGCTATCATCCTGATCTATATAGTGTTAATATGAGACTGGATGGAAAATATTTGACTAATTACATTTTACTTTGGAATGTCAGGAAAAAATAATAAGGACATTTTTCAGAGTTTTGAAAGAGCTGTTTATGTCATTTTCATACTAATTAATGCTGCAGTGTTTTTGGTTTCCCTTCAGCACACTGACCTGTATCTAGAGGACTGACCCACGTCTAGAATGCTGACTCTAATGCCGCGTTTCCACTACGTGGGATCGACTCGACTCGACTCGGTCTTTTTGTGTTTGCACTATGAAAAAGGACCTGGAATCTGGTACCTGGTACTACTTTTTTGGTATCACCTCCGCCGAGGTTCCAGGACTGGGGACCAGATACTAAAAGGTGACACTGTGTAAACACTGCAGACCACTGATTGGTCAGAGTGGTGTCTGTGCCCCACCCTTTTACAAAAACAGATGCAGTAGTTTACAGTACATGTGTCGGTAGGTTAATTCACATGATGACAGTCTGTAAAACTACACCATAGTTTGTCCAGGAGGTTCAGACGTAAAAATTCAGCATGAGTTTGACCAGACAACACGCAACGAGTGAGTTTATCAGCAACTGTGAGCAGACGACACGGAAGTAACGCACTGCATCGCTATGACGACCAGGTACTGTAAAGTGAGTAGTATCCTGGAATGGAAACGGTCTGGAATAGGACCTGGTACCAGAGTCGAGCCGGTTCTACGTAGTGGAAACGCAGCATAAGAAGGGCTCAGTGTTCTAGAACTAGGAATGACCTGTGTCTACAGGACTGACCTTTGACCTTCAGTTCCACTTGTTTCCTCCTCAGGATCTGCTTGTCTCTGTTGTAGACGGTGCAGGTGTAGGTGTCAGTGTCCAGGTCTGTGAGGTGTTTCAGGGTCAGACTGAGGTCTCCAGTTCTCAGTGGGTCTTCTTTCATCTCTGTTCTGTTTCTGTATTTATTGTGCTGTTCATTAGTTCTGTCAGAGCCGTCCTCATACACATGGACCTTCCTGTCATCATCGTCCGTCCACTCCACTGTGAGCTGACTGACGTCCTCTATATGGAATGTGGTTTTCCAGGGCAGCAGGACAGACTCCTCCCCTGGATCCACCTCCACCTGTTGGACTGAGAACAACACCCATACCATCAGACAACAGTAGAGGAAAACATCTGCCATGGATCCAGTTCTAAGTCCTATTTGTTCAGTCTGTGTTGAATCATCAGCAGAACCCACTGCTTATTCAACTGTTAACTCCTATTCTCAGTTCAACTCCATTGGACATTTGTGTCTGATAATCCAGACACCTTTAGTTTTCTCATCTTCTGTCTACAGCACTGACCTCTGACCTTCAGCACCACTCGTTTCTCCTTCAGGACCTTGTCTTTGTTGTAGACGATGCATGAGTATTCTCTGGCGTCCCGGTCCATTGGGTGTTTCAGGGTTAAACTGAAGTCTCCAGTTCTCAGCCAGTGTTTCTTCATCTCTGTTCTGTTTCTGTAATCCTGGTCCTGTTTATCAGGTTTTCCAGAGCCGTACTTATGCACAAGGAGCTGATCGTTGTCTAAGTTCTTCCACATAACGCTGATCTGTCTGGAGTTCTTTGTCAGGTGAGCTATAGTTTTACATGGCAGCAGGACAGACTCCTCCCCTGAATCCACCTCCACCAGTTGGACTGAGAACAGACAAATACAAAAGTAGACACCTGATTGGCTGGCCTGCTGTAGTGTGCTTTGTTCCAACATAATCTCCTTCTGAACCAAACATATTGTGGACAGCATTGTCTTAGAAGCATGGCAGCTCATTCAATGAGCAGCCCAAACTGTGTGTGTCTAATATGCAGGTAGTGAAAGCACATGGAAGAGCTGCAGAGGTCAAAGCAAAGGCTGCAGCTGCACTGGTTCAGAGGCAGCATCTCCACCCCTTCACCTCTACCACTAATGTTCAAATCCATTCTGCTAGTGCCAGCAAAGAGCAGGTGCACAACAAGGAGCAGTTCTGTGTGTGAGGAACAGACAAAGCACCTGTCTACTGCCATCACACTGGGATATTCACACTGCTCTGTTTAGACGGGGGGGTTCGGCCCGTCAAAGGGTCCAGTCCAAACCGTGAGATGAATGTGAGAAAATCAAAAGTGTCAAAGTCGTTTTAGCTCAGGGGAGACATACAGTCCAGTTTGAACTCAAGTGGGTCGGACCAGGACAAATACACTGTGTTCAATGAAGTTGGAACAGTTCAGTTTTGGGACATGTTCCTCTGTTTATTCCCATTCAATCACTTTTGACCCAGAACAAGGATTACATACTGAGTCCAATTCCACCTGATCTATCAAGAATAAATCACATTTCATATGAAGAAATATTTATTCTAATTTTATTGGAAACAGTGCAATAACATTATAACTTATAGATGTCAATATTCCACCTGTTCCTAAATGTCTTGTGTGTTCGTAGATCCACTGTGATCTGTACGTGTGAATGCACATGTGGAAATGATAAGATCAGACTTAGTAGTGTTGGAACTGTACACTTATTTTTGTGGTTGTACAGGGGTGTTCAGGTTATTCACATTTTCATTGAGCAATTTTACATTTTTCACACTAAAACAAAGACAAAACTCCAGAGTTGATATAATTGACAGTGTTATTCTGCTGTTGTTTTCCTGGTGCAGCCTGATTCAGATCAAACTGGGCTGAATGTGTGACAGCCCTGGTTTAGACACAAAGGTCCAGGTGTTTGAATGCCTCCTCTATTATTGTGGAAGAAATAAATCTTTTTTTTTTTTTTTTTTTTTTTTCTGTTTGTGGACTAATTTTGCACTAATTTCTACAACGGAGTGCATCATGCATATTCAAACTTTTGTGTTGGCTGCGCTTTTTCTGCTCCTTCTCACCTGGTTCATTCCACCAACAGCCTCAGACTCAACAAACAGCCGGCATTCCATTGTTTACACTCGCGAACAGCTGTTAGCCCTCTGTAGCACAGAGAAGCTAACTGGCTACAGGCCTAACATTCCCAAGGAGCTAAAGAGAAGGAGAAGAGGATGTCGATCGGGTGTTATGTGCCGGAATAAGAAGAAGCGCTTCAAGCCTACCCTCCCCGCCATCATCACCGGGAATGTGAGATCCATCTACAACAAAATGGATGAGCTAACCGCACTAACACGGCACCAGAGGGAATACCTGGAATGCAGCCTGATGCTGTTTACAGAGACCTGGCTAACGGAGCTAACACCGGACTCTAATGTATCACTGAACGGGTTCCGGCTGATACGAGCAGACAGGACACGGGAGAGCGGTAAGAGGAAAGGAGGGGGGCTTGCTGTGTTTGTGAACGATAGATGGTGTAACCCCAGGCACATCACTGTCAAGGAAAAACTCTGTAGTGGAGACATTGAGCTGCTAGCCATTAGCATGAGGCCGTATTATCTACCGAGGGAGTTCTCACATGTTATTGCGGTAACAGTGTATGTTCCTCCCTCTGCTAATGCCGAGTCAGCTCGCGAGGTCCTCCACTCAGCTGTAAGCAGGCTGCAGACACAGCATCCACAAGCCCTCCTCTTAATTACCGGCGACTTCAACCATGCCTCTCCTTCCTCCACGCTGCCAACTTTCAGCCAGTACATCACCTGCCACACCAGAGGAAATAAAACACTTGACCTCTTTTATGCCAACATTAAGGAGGCATACACATCATCTCCACTCCCTCCCCTAGGAAGATCTGATCATGACCTAGTTCACCTTCTCCCTGTGTACAAGCCTCTAGTACACAGACAACCAGCAACCACCCACACAAGAAAGATCTGGTCTGAAGAGTCTGTGGAGACCCTGAAAGACTGCTTTGACACCACAGTGTGGGATGTGTTCTGTGAGGACCACGGGGAGGACATCAACAGTCTGACCAGCTGTGTTACGGACTACATAAACTTCTGCGTAGACTACACCATACCCACCAAGACAGTAAGACTGTTTGCAAACAGCAAACCATGGATTACCCCTGATATAAAAGCCCTTCTCAAGGACAAAAGGAGGGCTTTTAAGTCGGGGGACAGAGAGGTGATGAACTCTGTGCAGAGAGAACTGAGGAGGAAGATCAGAGAGGGGAAAGTGAGCTACAGGAGAAGAGTGGAGGAACAATTGCAGCAGAATGACGTCAGCGGCGTCTGGAGGAGCCTGAGAACAATGTCAGGACACAACTCCTCCAGACCTGAACTGGCTGCAGACCAGGAGTGGGTGAACCAGCTAAACCGGTTTTTCAACAGGTTTGAACGACCACTCACCCCTCCTCCCACCGTACAACCAGCCCTGCTGCAACCCCCCTCTACTGGAACCTCAGCTACCTCAAACACTTACACCCCAACCCCCTCCCCTGCTGCTTCTCCCAATCTTCTCAGCACATTCACTGCACCTCCAACCCTTCCCCTCTCTGTTACTCCTCCACAACCCCCCAGCACATCCACCCAACCTCCAATCCCCCTCCCTGCTGCCCCCCCAACCCCCTATCCTGCTGCTCCCCCACAACACCCCAGCCCACCCATAGCACCTTCTACCACCCACCCTGCTGCCTCTCCACCTAGCATGGTGTTCTCCACAGCCCAGGTAGAGAGAGAATTGGCCAGGCTCAAGGTCAAGAAGGCATGCGGTCCAGATGGCATCAGCTCTCGGCTCCTCAAATCCTGTGCAGGCCAACTGTGTGGGATTGTGGAGCACATCTTCAACCTGAGCTTGAGGTTGCAGAAGGTACCGCTGCTATGGAAGACTTCCTGTGTAATACCAGTACCCAAGTCATCTCGCCCCAGGGATTTTAATGACTATCGCCCAGTGGCTCTGACAGCCCACCTGGCAAAGACCTTAGAGAGGCTGGTCCTCCGTCATCTGCGCCCTCTGGTGAGCTCAACTGCAGACCCACTGCAGTTCGCCTACCAGCCTAACATCGGGGTTGAGGACGCCGTCATCTTCCTAATGCAGAGATCCCTGTGTCACCTGGAGAGGCCTGGAAGCACTGTGAGAATCATGTTCTATGATTTCTCCAGTGCTTTCAACACCATCCAGCCAGCTCTGCTGAGGGACAAACTGGACCATGCAGGAGTGAGCCAGAAACTGACACCATGGCTCGTGGACTTCTTAACCAACAGGCCACAGTTTGTGAGGACAAAAGGCTGTGAGTCTGACACTGTGGTCTGCAGCACAGGGGCTCCACAGGGGACTGTCCTGGCCCCTCTCCTGTTCACCATTTACACAGCCGACTTCCGACACCACACAACAAACTGCCATCTACAAAAGTTCTCGGATGACTCCGCCATTGTCGGTCTCATTAACAACGGAGACGAAAATGAGTACCGAGAACTGAACCAGAACTTTGTGGCCTGGTGCCAGCAGAACTGCCTCCAGATTAATGCTGGAAAAACAAAGGAACTGGTGGTGGACTTTCGCCGGCACAAGGCCACCCCTCCCTCTCCGGTGAACATCCAGGGAACAGACATTGAGATAGTGGACTCTTACAAGTACCTGGGTGTTCACCTGAACCAGAACCTGGACTGGGCTGCCAACACCCAGGCCCTTTTCAAGAAGGGCCAGAGCAGACTCCACCTACTGCGGAGACTGAGGTCCTTCGGAGTGCAGAAAGCTCTCCTGAAGACCTTTTATGACTCCGTGGTTGCATCTGCTATACTGTACAGTGTGGTCTGCTGGAGCAGCAGCCTCACGGCAGCAGAGAGGAAAAGACTTAACAAACTGGTGAGGAAAGCCGGTTCAGTTCTAGGCTGCAGTCTCCATCCAGTCGAGGTGGTGGGGGACAGAAGAATGACAGCGAAGCTGTCATCAATCATGGACAATGTCTCCCACCCCCTACATGAGACTGTAAGAGCCCTAGAAAGCACCATCAGTGACCGGCTTCTTCACCCACGCTGCACGAAGGAGAGATACCGCAGGTCCTTCCTTCCCTCTGCTGTCAGACTGCACAACCAGTCCTGCTCCCATTAGATCAATGCACAATGTGTAATAACAACCCTCCCTCCACTCCACTTATGTTATTCAATCCGTATTTATATATTTATATATATATATATTTTTTATATTTATAACCGTTTGCACTATATCATATCGAACAATATTTGCACTCTCCTTTTAAACACTTTTTTATTCAAATTTATATGACTGTTTTTATGTGTATGTGTATGTCTGTGTATGTTTTTTTCTATGCTGCTAACAACACTGTGAATTTCCCCATTGTGGGATCAATAAAGGAATATCTTATCTTATCTTATCTTATCTTAAATCTGCTTCATGTGCTGCTGATGCGAAAGGTGAGCACATGCTCTGTGTCTTATGACGGTTTCATCTGTAAGTTTGTCGTGTACATTAAATATTATCAGGGTTCTCACTAGGATTTTTTCACAGCGTAGGGGCACCATGGAAGCTGCACACGCCTGCGGCGTGCACCACATACATGGTGTGAGTTTTGTAGGGGGGTCCGGGGGCATCCTCCCCCAGAAAATTTGTAAATGTCTAACTCTCTGAAAAACTATTTCCTGCATTTTGAGGAATGAAGCCAAAAAAACAATGCAATATTACCCTTTGTTTGGCGTTGCTCCCACACTTTGACGCAGACATGATCATAGAAAAATATTCACTCGCACGAAATTCAGGATAATGGGAGCGTCACTCACACACACACACACACACACACACACACACACACACACACACACACACTGTGATGTTGTGTTGTTGCAGCAGTCAAAGGGGGCCCTCTGGTGGTGGAATCAGTGTCAGTGGTGTGTGTTTTGTCCTTTGGGTGTTACCGTAGTCAGTTCAGACATGGAAGGAAGTAGCAGACACGTTTGTGTCATTGTGTTTGTATGGACAGAAAGAACGTTTGTCTGTGAGTATTTTATGTTCAGTTGTTGTGCTAATAAACAGTCAAGCCTGTCTGTGATGGAAACTTTTGTTGTTAGAATAAAAGACGTAAAATCTTAAATCAATCTGAAGATGCTAATCGTTAGCATGCCTATGGATTTTTCCATTTATGTTAGCATCGAGCTAGCGATCATTTCTCATTCATTTGAATGTATAATGCTATGTTAATGTGCTGTAACAGAACAGAACTCAGACATGTTTTGTTTGTATGTTACAGTTTTACACTGAAGTCTGCAGTAAAAGCTCTGGACACAAGTTTTGGGCGTCTGCCTTTTCTTGGCTACAGCTGTACACACAAGCAGGAGCAGAATACACACAAAAACACCGCTACGCTGGTGGACAGACAGCGGAGTGGGTCAAATCTCAGACACTGTCCTGGGGGGCCCCCGACCTTCACTGACGCTAGTGAGAACCCTGATTATGGTCCAATTGCTGTTGATGGATAAACGATTAGAACTTCATTTTTATCGACGTCATCAGGGGTTTTTCTAGAAAAAATTAGTCAGAGGTAGCACAGGGAGGAGAGGGAGCGAAGAGACCAAGCGGGGGGGATGGTGTGGAAGGGGGGGGTTTCCCTTTTGAAAAACTGAGGTAAAAATGGAACATTCTCAGGCTATCTCAGAGGGATATTGTAACTCTAGTGGCCCTCCTGCAATTTTTTATAGCAACCAATTGAAGAGTAACTTATTGTTCTGTTGGAAGTGTAATAATGTTGTAAATGAAGACAAAAGTCAGGTGACAGATCCATTGTATTGGCCAAGCTTGTGTTTACAAATGATCCACTCTAGCGTTCCTCCTCTTTTCTTTCACACTCTTTCTACTTCTGTATTTTTCTCTAATCTAAATCTAACAGAACAGTTCACACACTATCCACAGCTCACCCTCCTCACACTTTGAACAAGTCCAGATGACTGGAACATACTTTGGCACTAAAACTGGAAAAAGTTCTGGACAACAATCTTAAATAACACAGTCAGTGTTACAACTTGTTGCACAGTGGGACTTTACACCAACAGTTTTCTATTCCTCAAGTTGCGTGTAAACATGTGTTCTATGTTTAGGATAGCTGTGGAATGATTATATTGTTTTTGATGACCAGGCACATTGTCATGTGTTGTTACTGTGGTAGTTTCGCCGGGAAAAGATCATTTTTGGAAAGACTACATGTTGTGTAAGTACTGTGTTGCATGTAACTATAAGTATACAGCGTAACTAGGGCTGCATGATTTTGGCAAAAAAAAAAATCCTGATTTTTTTTTTTTTTTCCTCTAAAAACTGGATTTTCGATTTTGATTTTTGGGTAAAACTACAAAAGACAACAGAAGTCAGCATGTCATTTTCATGAGCAGCCCACAATGCAAGGCACTGCTCTGACCTCAGATCTGTGATGGGATCATGTGATGAACCCACAGAAGATTTTTTTCTTCATTAAATCTTTAAAATGAAGTAGAGTATACAAACAATGTATACAACAAGAAAATAACATAAGTTTGCCAGGGGGAATCCACTACAATACAATGTCCAAATCAGAGCAAATCCTGATGGTTTTTTATAGCTTTTTGGTTCCAGATTTATCGAACAGCTTTAAATTAAGTTCAACATCTTACAAAAAATAAATAATATTTGGTTTTGTTACAGAACTTACATTTGTGAATGAAAATTTTAGCAAGTAAGAGGATTAAATTAATTGTGCCAGTTTCAACATTTCCTGAAATTTTCATCCAAATCCATCCATAACTATTTGAGTTATCTTACAGACGGACGGACGGACGGACGGCGGCAAAAACATAACCTCCTTGGCGGAGGTAAAAAAAAAAAAAAGGCTTTTTTTTTTCCTTTTTGGGGTGCCTGGCCCACAGAAGTGACACCACTGTAAGTCAGTGACAGGCATCAGTCATGTGTACGTGGACCAGGTAATATGAGTGATCCACATGTGGTTCTGTTTAAACTGGGGGATCCGTGTGTGGAACAGACCGACCCAGGACACACTGGAGGGATTCTATCTGTGGAGCTGGTGGATGTGTGTGGGCACAGGGCTGTGTGGGCTCCTCTGCTGAGGTTGATGACCCCGAGACCCGGACCCGGATCAGAAGAAGACAGTATGGTACGGATCCAGGACAACGGAAGATGAGTGATCCCCATGCAGTTCTATTTCAGTTGTGGGATGTGTGTGTGAAGCCACGGCTTATGTTGCTGTAAGTACTGTGGGCTCATGAACAGATTTAAAGTCCATGGTCATTACACAGACTGCTGTCTGTGCTTGCACTAGGAAAATGAAACATACAGCCACTGTGGTTAGTAGAAATGAGTGTAGCCACAAAAAGCCACAGCCAGTCTGGGTCCAGTCTGGGTCCCTGCCATGGGGTTCATAGTGGACCGTGGCGATGAGCATAGCTCCCCCAGGAAATTTTGGGGAAAATGAAGTCTTCTTCCTGCATTCTGGTGCATTTTGTGCTTAGAAATATGTTCAATCTGGCTTCAGTTTCATACAAAAAAAAAATCACAAAAAATTAATTTAAGTCAACATTTTCATCTAAACTATTTTTATTTCTAATCTAATGTGTAACAAAACAATAAATGATAGACTTATAAATACAATTATTCTGACCACTGATGTGCATGAGATTCAATATGAGATTCAATAGAAAATAAATTTACCAGTGGAATGAGCGTTTCTCAATTAATCCACCAGGGGGCGCCGCTCTGAATTAACCATACTGGACAAATACCACGAAGAAGAGCAAAGTTTTTTGAGAAGAAGAAGAAAGTCAGTAATAACAAACATGGACACAACACTAATGTGATACTAATACTGCAGCGTTTTCACTGGTAAGGTTTAAAAGTGAAGCTTCAGCAGGAAGAGAAAAGAGAAATGAGCCAGAAGTTTCATTTTCACTTCTGTTGGCGGCGGTCCACACCGCTCCGTTGCCTCGGTGGTATTCTCCATCTGTGTACGCATCCATGAGCCCCTGGAAAACAGATGGAATGTACGCAGAGGACGGACAGAACGCTGTGTCTGTATCTGTCTGTGTCTTTAACGTTACTTGCAGTCAGCGTTACTTTTATCACCATCATTTAGTCTGAAAACTCTCCACACTACTGACATTCCTCCTCCACAGCGTACTTGCTAAACTTAACTGTGAATGTCACGCTGTCATAAGGAGTAAAATACCTTCACCACTGTGGCTACATGGATTGAAAACAACTTCGCCAACCAGGAAAATGCATCACCAATGGCGACGTGGTGATAGGCTAGCGCAAGCCTAGTCTGTGACAGACTGCTGTCACAGACAGGAGGAGGAGCCTACAGTAGCCCGCAAGCACGCGACCCGGAGGCATGAGAAAGATGAAATCCATTTTACGACTTCCCTTTTTTAAAAATTGTCCTAATTAAAAAGTCCGATTTCGATTTGAAATTGATTCATCGTGCAGCCCTAGGCATAACTGTGAGCTTCGGGGTAGAAAAAAAACAAAAAAAAATCTGAATTTCAGTAAGGGGGCGCTAACTGAAAGTATGAGGGCGCAGCGCCCCTGTTCCCCGGTTCAGAAAAACCCTTGGTCATTTAAAAAGGTAGTGAAGCAGTTTAAGGGGGTTTTCACATCAAAGGTGGTTCATTTGGTTTCATCTGCAGAAGCCTCCAGCCATAAAACAGAATGAAGATGATGAAGAAACTCGTTCTAAGCCGCTGTAGAAACATGGACATGTTTGTGTCCTGTTCATTATTTCAGAGCAGATTCAGCTACTTACTGATAAAATGTCAGATTTATTTCCTTTCTAATATCAATATTGATCCCAGTATTGATGTGTTGCATGACTGCAGTACTCAAATAATCAGATTACAACTCAAAATTGTACTTTGGTATCACTAAATTAATCTGAATTTATCAATTAATACTGAATCGAATCGATATTGGATCGGATCAAATCGTGATTAATTGATTCAGAACCTTATGAATCGAACTGATTATGGAAACTGGCCATGATACCCAGCCCAAACTTGAATGTTGGAACCCCTGTTGAATCAAATTGATTCCCCGATCGAACCGAACCCCCAACTGAACTGAGTCCCCAATGGACCCAAGTCTAGCAGACTGTTAGGTCTGAAAAAGACTTCAGACACCAGTTTGACTGTGGTTTGTGTCTGAGTCAAATTCTACACATGATCTGAAGCATTTCTCTGATCAGTCCACTGGGACTCCTGACCTTTGACCTCCTCAGCAGCGACTACACACACACACATTACAATCCCAAACTTGGTCTGTAGGTTTCTATATGTATGAGTGACAGTCTGCTTCTAGAATCACATGAGACAAAGACAGACATGATGAAGAACAGCACCATGGGTAATATAGGAACAGATGGGACGTACCTGACAGAAAGTACCCTCGAAACATAAAGAAAAGTCCGAGAAGGATTAGAAGAAGAACAGCAAAGACAACCAGGAGAGCTGTGGCCCAGGCTGGAAAACCCTCTGTGGACGACAAAACACCAACATGAACTCCTGCTCAGACATGATCGTATGATGACGTGTCAATCAAATCCTAACAAATGTTTAAAGACATGATCAAGGACCCGAAAACCTGCAGATATGAAGCTGAAAAGAAAGATGTGTTTTATTCTGTGAACCTGTTTGACAGTTGGTCATATGAAAGAGCCAGAGCTGACAAGGTGGAGTACTGACTGTAGTACTGAGTATTGATAAGGTGGAGTACTGACTGTAGTACTGAGTACTGATAAGGTGGAGTACTGACTGTAGTACTGAGTATTGATCAGGTGGAGTACTGACTGTAGTACTGAGTATTGATCAGGTGGAGTATTGACAGTAGTCTGAGTATTGATCAGGTGGAGTATTGACAGTAGTCTGAGTATTGATCAGGTGGAGTACTGACTGTAGTACTGAGTATTGATCAGGTAGAGTACTGACTGTAGTCCTGAGTATTGATAAAGTGGAGTATTGACAGTAGTCTGAGTATTGATCAGGTGGAGTATTGACAGTAGTCTGAGTATTGATCAGGTAGGGTATTGACAGTAATCTGAGTATTGATCAGGTGGAGTACTGACTGTAGTACTGAGTATTGATCAGGTGGAGTATTGACAGTAGTCTGAGTATTGATCAGGTGGAGTATTGACAGTAGTCTGAGTATTGATCAGTAGTATATCCAGACAGAGTATTGAACAGTGTCTTTTCTCCATCAGTATGAAATATCATCAGGACATGGATCTCCATATTGAATGTTTTGGACTCAGAAGTGAGAGCTGCAGCAGAAGGTGTGTGTTTTCAGATTGGAGCTGTTTCATGTGGTCTACCCCAGCACTGACCTGGGACCACCTGGAGCAGGACTTTAGACCTCAGGACGTCTCCTTCCCTGTAGACGGTGCAGATATACACACCTCCGTCTGTGTCTGTGGGCTTTTTCAGAGTCAGACTCATGTCTTCATTCATCTGTGTGCGGTCACGGTAAGACCTGTCCTGTGTTTGAAGATCATCAGTTTTACTCCGGGACACGTGGACCACCATCAGTTCTGGATCAAAGTGAGTCCAGTCCACTGTGGTGTCTTCAGGCAGATCGGCTGAAGCTTTACAAGGCAGACGGATAGACTCCGCCCCCTGCTGGACCTCCACCTCCTCCTGGTCATCTGACAGGAAACAGACCACAGTGATTAGAACAGACAATAAAGTCCTCTAGAACTTCAACAACACACACTGTTCATATGAAATGGAGAAGAACAAGAACCATCCAAGGTGTGTTTTCAGCAACAGACTGAAAACAAGTTCAGCTCAACCTTCATCCACAACCACAGACTAAATGGAATAATCCAGTCTGAACCTGACCTTTGACCTGTGTCTGCTGTAGTGGGTGTGGTTTATATCTGACCTTTGACCTGTGTCTGCTGTAGTGGGTGTGGTTTATACCTGACCTTTGACCTGTGTCTGCTGTAGTGGGTGTGGTTTATATCTGACCTCTGACCTGTGTCCACTGTAGTGGGTGTGGTTTGTGTCTGACCTTTGACCTGCAGCTGTACTTGTGTCATTCTGTCTTCTTTAGGCCCGCCCCTCTCTGTTTCCCATTGGAGGTTACAGGTGTAGTTGCTGCTGTCAGACAGTTGTGGTTTCTTCACAGTGAGGCTGAGGTTTCGAGATTGCGGAGCGTTGGACTTCATATACGTGCGGTTACTGTGTCGGTATTCCTCTTTCAGTTTGCCACCATTGTCGTATTTCAGCAGGTGAATAACTGTTTGGTTCAGATCAGAGCGTTTCCAAACCACTGAAAAGGGAACGTCCGGGAACCCGCCAGAATACTGGTAGGGCAGCAGGACCGACTCCATCCCCTCATAGGCCTGCACCACTACAGCCAGTGCATGCTGGGAAACTGAGGACAGACACACAAACAGAGTTGATCTGTGAATGGGACCAGAAGAACCCAGGTGAGTCCTGCTCAGGTTCCTCCGTCTGGTTGGTGTTTCTCATCCTTATCTGTTCCACACTCACATTAATAAGGCTGGGATTTTACACCAGAACTTTGGTCAAAGTCGTCCTGTCAGAACATATACGGTGTGATTTGTTGGGGGTGGGGGGGTCAACCCCCCCTCTGGTTGTCACATCCCTACTTCTGCTCAATGAATTTCATCCTTTGGGGGGGACAACCAACTAAAACAACAGCAGGTTGTGTCAGTTTTCTTCCTCCTATATCCTCCATCACTGACACTAACGTTCACCTGAACCAAACTGTCACAGTCTGACAATTCATTACCGTCCACATGCACTGGGGGGGGTAAGGGGGGGTGAATGGGACTAATTCCTGGTGCCCAGCATTTGTGTGTCCAGTAGATACAGGTTAGAAGGTGTGAACATTTCATTTAAGATCCACTGTATAATAGAGGAATAGAAGCAGGGAGTTGGACGTTGAAAGTATGGAAAGGTTCACTTTAGTTTCACACCAGCGTTAGTTCCATTAGTTCTGGACCGCACCCCCACGTATACAACTGCTGCCAAGTACAGAAGTATAAATGTGCATTTACAGAATGACTTCTGTTGGGATTGATCACTTTGGATGTTTGTTATAAAAGTCTATTGTGGAATGTAAACTGTGCTGTGCTAAATAGTGTACATATATATATATATATATATATATATATATATATATATATATATATATATATATATATATATATATATATATGTGTGTGTGTGTCTGTGTGTGTGTGTGTGTGTGTATACGTATATATGTATATATATGTATGTGTATATATGTATTAGAGCCCGACCGATATGGGATTTTTGGGGCTGATGCCGACACTGACACTGGGGGCTAAAAAAGCTGATACCCAAAATATCGGCCAATATCTGATATTGGCCGATAACCAATATATTGGCCGACATATAAAATAAGAACACTGATCTCCACAGGATATAATCATCTTCTATTAGATAATTGTGGACAGGTGGATAAACAGTTGTATAAATCTGTGTTTATCTCAAATATAATTGACACAATTTTCAAATCCAAACTATGCAATCACAAAAATAATTAGAGCAAAAACATTACTGAACACACAATTCTGTTTTCACTCACACATGTGGACGTGTCTGCCTCACAGAACTACAACTGCACATATGGACTAAGGACTAAACTGAGCATGTGCAGAGGGAATTAGGTGAGTCCTAAGTTGTTCCTGATTGGAGCAACTGCAAGAGTTCCAACTGACCTGTGTTCCAACTGTCCCCAGTCTCCCCTACACTATTAACACCCAGGCCTGTCTGCAGAATGAAACTGTGAGGGAGACAGGAAGTGCACGGACATGGGGGTGTGTGTGGGGGGGTGAATACTTCATAAGACGAGGGGAGGGGTCTGTGATTTTCGGAGTGGGGGGGGTGGGGGATGGGGGTTAAGCGGTCCATCCTCGTCAGACCGCGGGGGAGGTGGCTCCGTGATTATGTGATTGCGTGTGGGGGGGTGATAGCGTCATTGTCCGAGCAGGAGTGAAAGTGAAACTAACTCACTTTAAAGTTCCTCTTATTCTCCGGGCAGCACACACACACACACACACACACACACACACACACACGAGCAGCAAGCAACAGAATCTCTGCGCAGGAAAAAAGTTAATATATCAGCTACATCGGCTACATATTGACTGATGGTGATTAATTGGTGAAACGCTATAATCAGCCCGATTAATAGGCCGGACTCTAATATGTAAATATATATGTATGTATATATATATATATATATATATATATATATATATATATATATATATATATATATATATATATATGTGTGTGTGTGTGTGTGTGTGTGTGTGTATTCCATCAGTGACCAGTGGTTTCACTCTACAGTTTTTTTCTTCATATTTCCAATGAAATTAACTCTTTTCTTGTTCCTTTATCTGCCTTCAAATTGTCCACAGTTGTTCTTTTTTCCTCTCAGAAACAGTCTGTGAAACATTTGATGTATTTGAGTAAAATGTCCAAAAACAGTCAGTGCAGTGCACAGTACAGACATGTTCCACCACATGAGATGGGGGACGGCTGTTTTATGGTTTTCTTACCGTGGATGAGGAGCCCAACCACCACCGACACTTTCATCTTCCTGCACAAAGTCCACAGTTGTAGTTGAACGTCCTTGGGACTGAAGGGACCCAGGCTTCAGAAGCACACAGGTGTCACTGGACCGCTTCCACTGAGCTCCACTGTGGACCGTTTCCAGCCAAGAACCTTCTGGAATTGAATGGAAAACAGGCTGAGCAGCTTTGGACTGAAGAGTCTGGAAAGAGTTCACTCAAACACTCTGTTCTCTAACCTGAGGAACCAAACATTTCCCAATCCAACTGTTTGACAGAATGTGGATCAATAAGTTTCACACCCAGGAATTCACTTCCTGTTTGAGTTACTAGTGGAGTTTCCTCTGAAGGATTCATTCACTGAACATTCCAGTGTTTCCTCAGACCCAAACTTCACTGAACAGGTTGAGTTTGTCTCATTTGAACCTCCTCAGACCCAGCTGTGGGTTTTCTGTGCACATATGTGGGCAAGAGTTTCACAACTTTATACAAAAAAATAAAATAAAATCAAACTGTCCACCACAAAGAACATTCCATAAAAATGTAAAAAACTGCATCTGAAAAAACTGTTGCATCATCATGTTTCCAATAGAAACACTGATTTAATAAAAAACAAAAACAGCTGGTACTGCTGACATTTCCTGGATCTGAGGAGGATAATACTGAATCCTTTATTAGAGGAGTGACCATTTTTGGTCATTTCCACATACATGACAAGACAGTGACAGTAACACTTCCAGTGAGGACAGTGAGTCCACAATCTGAGGTCCAATGTGGTCTCCAGGGTCTATAGTTCCAATGTGGTCTCCAGGGTCTGTCAGGTCCAATGTGGTCTCCAGGGTCTGTCAGGTCCAATGTGGTCTCCTGGGTCTGTCAGGTCCAATATGGTCTCCAGGGTCTGTCAGGTCCAATGTGGTCTCCAGGGTCTGTCAGGTCCACCTGTGCTTTGTTCAGTTCCATGCAGTAATGGAACTAATGTAAGGAATGATGTTCAAAGGGGTCATGTGGATGTGGACAGGGGTCTGGACCAGCACACATGGGGGTCTAACAGGACAGGGGTCTGGACCAGCACACATGGGGGTCTAACAGGACAGGGGTCTGGACCAGCACACATGGGGGTCTAACGGGACAGGGGTCTGGACCAGCACACATGGGGGTCTAATGGGACTGGGGTCTGGACCAGCACACATGGGGGTCTAATGGGACAGGGGTCTGGACCAGCACACATGGGGGTCTAATGGGACAGGGGTCTGGACCAGCACACATGGGGGTCTAATGGGACAGGGGTCTGGACCAGCACACATGGGGGTCTAACAGGACCGGGGTCTGGACCAGCACACATGGGAGTCTAATGTTCTAAATTCCTGTTCCTTTCATCTTACGTGTGTTTTTCTTGTATTTTGGATCCTGGTTTAGCGGAAACACCGGGACACGATGGGAGAACCGGGTTCAGCTGTGATCACACACTAACAGGGTCGGTCTGGTTCTTACTGTGGCCCAGTTCCACCCCGCCGGTTCCCGGTCAGACTCGGCCCCTTAACCTTCCCCTTCAGACCACCTGTGGATGGCAGCGACTGGCACTAAAGCCTCATGTTCAGTCCTGTGTCCCAGTCTGTGGTCCAGGTCCATGTCAGTCCAAACCAACATGAGGTCCGTTCTGTTTGTTCTAATGTGTGTGTTCCACCAGTCAGTTCAGTGAAGTCATCCAGTACTGGGAATGGGATGAAGTCCCACAGTAAGGATGGAAAGCCCTGTCAACAAATATAGAAGGGAACTAGGAATGCATTCTGATCTGTTACTTTGGATTTCAATCCAAACCCAAATGAGGGACGTTCTATTTGTTCTAATCTAGACTGAGTTAAACACAGCGGTACAAACACAGCGGAACACGACCCCCATGAACAAAAACATCACAATAATAGAAATACAGATGATTTAGCAGCAAAATGTAGTGAAAACACTCAACATGTGACAAATGTTTTAGGGAATAAAACAACAAAGTGCATCCAGTTTGACCAAACTGTGAACAACACAACAACTCTGACAGTATTTTTCTGATTTAAGACTAATTTGGACAAACTAAAACTCCCATCAGCAGTTTTGGTTTTATTGTTTGGAAATAAACCCTGTGCTCATCTCAGTAATCTGGACCCAAAAAGTACAGATTTTATTTATTTTATCAACAATCAGCATCAACTCATCATCCAGTAAGGTTTCAGACCCAGCACATTTACATATTTAATCATCATCATCATCGTTGTCAATTATTAGAATAATTGTATTGTGTTGTACATATAGAACAGAATGATCAAATATCTTCATGAACCCTGTTTATGGAGGATTTTCATTTACTCTGGTGATTTAATTAACTTTGAATTACATCTACAGGGTTTTATACTTTAAATATTCAATTATTACATGTTTGTGCAATTTTTGGGGAAAAGCAAAAGCAAGTCATGGATAAACTACATGTAGATGATCTACAAAATAATTAACAAATAAATGGATGTAAAATTCAACCTATTCTCACTAGAGGAAACATCTTTGGCACTTGTCCTTCTTTAACAGACAACAACAACAACAACAACAACAACAACAACAACAATAATAATAATAATAATAATAATAATAATAATAATAATAATAATAATAATAATGAGAGAAAGAACCATAAACTGCATTAACTCGAAGTCATTTCTTCTATTGTGTCTGATTTACAAACACTTCAATAATTCTTTAGTTTTTCTTTTTCAAATTTCTCAGCGAACACATGTATGAATATAAGGTTTGGTTTGTTCCTGACTCTAGTATATATTCTAAATATATTCAGTCTAAATACTGATCTGATTTTAAAACCCAGAACTTTGACCCCATCTGCTGATGAACAGAGGGCATTACACCTGAAACCTCCCACTGCATGAACAGTGGGGTTTTCCTCAGTTTACGTCACTGTAAATCGCTTTGGAACTTCAAATGAACACCTACTAGTGGGAATTTAAAGTCAGCACAGAAAATTCTCTGGAACTGCCGTGAACCCCCCCCCCCCCTCTGGTTCCAGAGCCTTGGTAATAACCCCTCCCCAGCCCCTTGGACTATGTGAGGTTTTGGTCTGTAAATGGTCCTGCTGTGAGCTATCCAAATGCAAATGGAGTCGTACATGACACAGCAGTTTACAGTGGAGGTGACACAACAACTGACTGACTTGAACCAGGCAGACACTGGATGAGCCACCAGACTGTGGACCAGAACCACAAAAAGGCTGGAGCACAATCCACAAACTGTGGTGAGTACATATTCAGGGTACGTTTACACGGCAACACTCCGCAAAGATTTCTCCTTTGCGTTATAAAATCATTCCGCGTTAAGACGAAGCCGCTATGATAACGATCTGCGTTAACATGAGTCCAGCTGAATACGCTGTAGTGGCCATGCCAGACCAGTAGCTGGCGATGTAGAGCTGTAGTGAAACATTGGCGGTAAAACATGCGCCTGCGCACAAACGATTTCCGGTTTAGACAGCCTTTAAATGAGGAGAAGAAGAAGAAGAGGCGGACAACACTATTTACAAACAACAATGGCGAGTGGTCGTACAAAGACGCAGGACTTCTTTGTCTGGACAGACGAGCTGAGCACAGTTAGCAGCACGTATGTTGTTCTGAAACCGGCCATTGTTGTTGTGGTTGTTCCTTCTTTTTCTACAGCTTTATTGTGTCATAGAGGCTGGCAAACCAGCTTGGAGGCGCATTACCGCCACCAACTGGCCTGGAGTGGGTTAACTGGCGGTCCTTGGCTACGCACGCATGCGGTGACGTCATGTTTTACCCTGGAACGCTCCGACTCGCGTTAACACAGAGCAGAAATGCGGAGCGTATCGATAACATTCCACCCTGGACCCTGGTATCAAAAGTTTCCGGATTCAGGCACTCTAGGCACCGTTTCCATGGTAACAGAAGGCTAATCCGCCATGAAATCTTCCCGGAGTCGACTGAATCCTACGCCATGTAAACGGCCCCTCAGTTCATTATTACATGTTTGCTATTTGGGTGGAATTGTATCTGTGTGACTTTCTGAGTTAAATGCACAGTGTGTGATAGTGTGGTTTGACTGGTGGAACTGATTAAAGTCCTGAATGTGTCACATTGACCTGCTGGAACCTGGAGGGGTTTGTTCCCAAAGTCACTGATTTTTTGTCTTGTATTTTTTTAGGAAGGTGTGCACCGTCTGCAAAACAGTGAAGGAAACAACAGACGTATGAACCAGAGCAAAGGTCCGATTTAAAGAGCCTGGATCCATTCTGCTCTGTAGAAGTCCATGTGTGCCTGTACTGAACTGTTTCTATTTGGTTTTCAGACTGAGCTCACCCACAGTGAAGCAGTGACTGCTCATTTAATGGCAGCTCCAGCTGAAGGTCCAGGCTGGAATGGAGTAGAAAGTGGAATCCTGTTGATGAAGGAACTTTAATAGTTGGTTGTGTTTTGTTTCTCTGTTGTTCTAATCCTGTGCATCTATTTTTTTTTACTCTTCCTAACTTGTATATTTGAATTCCAGTGGTCTGTAAGACATAATGAAACAGTCCGATGGAACTCCATATACAGCCGACCAGATCTAACAGTCCAGGCAGAAGACATGAAAGTTTCAGCCCACAGCAGAGAAGAAAGACGGGAAGATTTAGAAGAATCTGTTTAATCTGAATCTGACACAAACACCACACTCTACTACTGTTAGCCTCACAGTGCAGCACTGATGGTACTTCTGTCTGGACAGCAGCTGGAGGAAAAAGAGGAGGAACTGGATGACAAGGAGGAGATTTATGGAGGGGGGGGGGGGGTCACAATGGATATGAGGTCTGATGAAGAAGATGGCACTGATGGGACATGTGGGTGGACTGGAAGGCCTCCATCCTTCCAGAGTCTGGAGCTCAAACCAATGAGCTGAACTCCAACACACTGAGGATAACTGAGATATCCCGACTTAATCCCTGATCCTAGTTTTGTTCAACAGGCCCCAGGTGTCAAACCCACAGGTGGATCCACTGCATGAAAAAACAGATTATCGACCCCGTAAACGCCCGCAAACTTCAAAGATTCCCAGTAATTATCGTGAGTTTACAGAGAAGTTCAGCTATGCCGGAAACTGCCACAAACAGAGCACACGGGGGAGGGGGGGGGTTTAACGGCTCACAGGGGAGTGAATGATCCTAATTTCCATTTGAATGTCACTGGTGTCTGCCATGTCTGACCTCAGAAACAGACATTGGATGTTTTTTTTTGTCTTTTCCTAGCAACCCATTGGATGTTACCGCAAAAGACAGCTCACATGTGATTGGTCATCTGTGCAGCATTATAGTATGCCCCACCCATTAAAATTATTATTATTATTATTATTATTATTATTATTATTATTATTATTATTATTCAGGTATTTATTTATTTATTGTTGCAGGGTAATAATTCTCATACTGAAAACATCACCACCAAAATCAATTCAGAAAGAACCCGACTGCCAAGATCATGTGAAAAAATAAAGACAAGCTTTAGTAAAATGCAGAATACAAAAAGCACACTTACATACAACTTTTAGACTCAATAAAATGAGCCCATTTTCCAGTTCAAACTAACAGAATGTCCACAGTCAGTTCAGTCACATGTGCTGTCCTCACAACATGTGAGTGTGCAGCTCCAGCCACAAACCAAACTAAAGCACAGTCCAAACAAGGCTTTCTGTTCTCAGCTGGAGCTTCTCCTGTACTTGACGTTTTCTGTAACGTTTTTGTAACTGCAACATATAAAATCCATCCACCTTCACTGACTCACAGACAGTTCTTATTAATTCCACTGCACATGGAATGAACTCACATCGCTAGCTTGAATAGCATTAACGTTAGCTTCAGTACACGTTCACAGAACAGTTTCAATCAACAACAAATAGAACTTAATATTGTTTTCAGATATATACACTTACAAAGACGAACATTTTCCAAGACACACAGTAGTAGAGCACACTTAGCGAACATGAGTTTTTCTGAACTTTAACTGCAGAGAAAAGAACCAACGGAAATATACGGCAAAGATCATCTAGTAAAAGAGCGCTCACTCTGTAAACAACCTTAGTGCACAGAGAACACAAAGATCCTTAAGGAGAAGACATCTCACTCCTATCAATTCTTAAACCAACTGCATTTGAACAGATTTTAACTGATTTATTTATCTATTATTAACTTATTGTAACTTATGGAAGTAATTTATACAACTGATGAAACAAGTTTGGTCTCTGACCTAAAAACATCCCATCAGATAAGTGTTGGCACCAGCTTCTCTGAGGGTGGTCCAGTCCAGTCTACTGTGGTGGTAGAACATGTGTTGGTTCTGCTGTAGTGTCTGTGGTGGTAGAACATGTGTTGGTTCTGCTGTAGTGTGTGTGGTGGTAGAACATGTGTTGGTTCTGCTGTAGTGTCTGTGGTGGTAGAACGTGTGTTGGTTCTGCTGTAGTGTCTGCGGTGGTAGAACGTGTGTTGGTTCTGCTGTAGTGTCTGCGGTGGTGGAACATGTGTTGGTTCTGCTGTAGTGTCTGTGGTGGTGGAACATGTGTTGGTTCTGCTGTAGTGTGTTGGAGTTCAGCTCATAGGTTAGAGCTCCAGACTCTGGAAGGATGGAGGCCTTCCAGTCCACCCACATGTCCCATCAGTGCCATCTTCTTCATCAGACCTCATATCCATTGTGACCCCCCCCTCCATAAATCTCCTCCTTAGGCCCTTTCCCACCAAAAGGTCCAGGAACTTTATTACCCAGAACGTATTTACCAGGAACTTTTTGGGTAAAAGAGTTCCTGGTAACTGCGTTTCCACCGCACCTGAAAGTTCAGGGTAATTTATTCAACTCAGGTTGATGATGTATGAGGAGCAGAACCAGAAGCTGTAGTCCAGTTCATGTCCATTCACAAACTGACCTCTAACACAATAAAATGACCCAGAACTGTAAGTGGACAGGTTGGGTTTAATGTTTTACTGGTTGTGGAATCACTGAATCCATGTGGAATACATTTGAAATGAAGTTAACCATCATTCCAGATCCTTCATTTGTATTTAAAAATGGTAGAACATGTGTTTTCCACTTCTCATTCCTTAAACTAAATCACATCTAACTTTCAGTGTGATGGATGGTTCTGTTTCATTTCTATTGTTTTACAGATTTAGTCCAGGTTCAACCTAAAGTCACACACATTTACTCAAATGTCTGCATTTAATTCAACTGCAGATTACTGATAAAAGTACTGATACTCATATTTGGATGCCTTGTAAATGAACAGACAGTATTAGGTTAGATTTTTTATTTTTATTAAAAACTGAAACAAAACAAAGGTGCCTTGAGACTGAAAGGGAAATAAACATGTGTGAAAGGTTCAGGCTTTTGGACCAGGGTCTGGTCCAGCTGGTCCAGGACAGCCGGTCTGGAACTCCATGGTCCTGGTCCCTTTTTCTCTTTCCTACAGGAAAAGTAATAAAAATGCATAAATGAATACCAGAACACATGAGGACAGATTCCTACCAGTGTGATGTGTCATGTGACCTGTCTGACCTGGGCCGTTGTAAACAGTAGATGTTGGACCAGGACACAAACGAGCCACAGGTTCAGAAAAAGAGGAGAGTCCGTCCGCTCCAGTTCAGGTGGAAATCCCAAACATACAGAATAAACCAGTGTTCAGCTCACAGCGACAACATGAATCCATCCAGTTCTGATTTAGGTTTAGTGTCAGACTGTTGACCAGTTAGCATTAGCATTAGCATTAGGTTAACTGGACTTCACTTTGGACTAAACAGCTGATGCTTCTGACTACTGTTACAGCATGAACCAACTAAACACTGAATATTTGTGTCATATTCAGACCATTGGTTTGTTCCACAGTCAGATCCACTGTGATCGTTGTGCTCCTTTAGTTTCTTTGAATCCTGCATACATTTCTTCTTCTTTTCTCGTATTTCTTTAGGCGTGTGTCTTATATTTGGCTCCGACAGCTTTTACTCACTCGTTTCATGTCTGTGATTCACAGCCCGTCTGAATTTCCTCGTCGTCCGTCCACTTGTTGTAGCTTCTCTTTTGGTGCATTTTCCAAATTATCAAAATCCAAAGCTTGTGTAAATTAAATGAGTTAAATCTTGGTGGTGAACAGAATGTGTAAACACTGTCAGTCTAGTCCACCACTCAGCCTTCTGCAGCACACAGCTCCGCCCCTTAAAGTTCCTGGTCATCTGAATAGTACTACCTCTGTACCAGGAACTTCTTCGGGGTAAATTCGGGGCCGGGGGAGGGTCAGTTACCAGGGGAATTTTCAGTGGAAACGCACCAGGAACTTTGAAAGTTCAGCATAATACAGAAAGTTCCTGCAAAAGTTCCTGCGGTGGGAAAGGGCCTCATGTTGTCCAGTTCCTCCTCTTTTTCCTCCAGCTGCTGTCCAGACAGAAGTACCATCAGTGCTGCACTGTGAGGCTAACAGTAGTAGAGTGTGGTGTTTGTGTCAGATTCAGATTCAACAGATTCTTCTAAATCAGTGGTTCTTAACCTTGTTGGAGGTACTGAACCCCACCAGTTTCATAAGCGCATTCACCGAACCCTTCTTTATTAAAAAATAAAATATGATTTTTTTCAAATTCAAGACAGGCATATGTTTTACTGGTGCACAAAATGAACCGTGCAACTGTGTTCAAAGAACAAAACCAATACAGTGCATGAACTCACAACAAATTCCATACCTTTTCACAAAGACATGACCTTTTTAATACTACCACACTGAAATGGTTTTAATTTTTAACCTTATGTATTCCAATAATGAACTTATTGTATTTATGCTATTTATCATTTTTAACATTTTAACACACACCCATCACCTAATTTCCATCAGGCTACAATAATAATGAATATTTACTGCAAATCAGTGTGACTTCTGCTGTTGCCTTTGACAGACCAGTTCAGAAATGCGTGGCTTCACCTTGGTAAGTGCCACTCTCTTTCTCCATCCGCGACGGTGCGTCGGTTGTCACATGATTGTAACTGACCAGTGCGGTGACCGAAAATGTAAACAAACACTACACATGGCTGCCTCCATGGTTAACAGGAAGTAGCAAAAGTCATAACAATGTGGAAAATAATTCATCATCAGACGAGCGGAAGAGATTATAAACACTTCCGGATGTGTTGTAGTGCTATAAGCAACAACAATACACCGCGTATATTGGATGTCAATCAGAGAAAGAGTCTCTGAAGCCGTTTGTTTACTTACACAGACCTAGCCCGACACACACTCGACTAATGAGTCGAGTGTGTGTCTTGACCTCCACCGAACCCCTGAGACTGACTCACCGAACCCCTAGGGTTTGATCGAACCCAGGTTAAGAACCACTGCTCTAAATCTTCCCGTCTTTCTTCTCTGCTGTGGGCTGAAACTTTCATGTCTTCTGCCTGGACTGTTAGATCTGGTCGGCTGTATGTGGACTTCCATCGGACTGTTTCATTATGTCTTACAGGCCACTGGAATTCAAATATACAACTTAGGAAGAGTAAAAAAAAAGATGCACAGGATTAGAACAACAGAGAAACAAAACACAACCAACTATTAAAGTTCCTTGATCAACAGGATTCCACTTTCTACTCCATTCAAGCCTGGACCTTCAGCTGGAGCTGCCATTAAATGAGCAGTCACTGCTTCACTGTGGGTGAGCTCAGTCTGAAAACCAAATAGAAACAGTTCAGTACAGGCACACATGGACTTCTACAGAGCAGAATGGATCCAGGCTCTTTAAATCGGACCTTTGCTCTGGTTCATACGTCTGTTGTTTCCTTCACTGTTTTGCAGACGGTGCACACCTTCCTAAAAAATACAAGACAAAAAATCAGTGACTTTGGGAACAAACCCCTCCAGGTTCCAGCAGGTCAATGTGACACATTCAGGACTTTAATCAGTTCCACCAGTCAAACCACACTATCACACACTGTGCATTTAACTCAGAAAGTCACACAGATACAATTCCACCCAAACAGCACACATGTAATAATGAACTGAATATGTACTCACCACAGTTTGTGGATTGTGCTCCAGCCTTTTTGTGGTTGTGGTCCACAGTCTGGTGGCTCATCCAGTGTCTGCCTGGTTCAAGTCAGTCAGTTGTTGTGTCACCTCCACTGTAAACTGCTGTGTCATGGACGACTCCATTTGCATTTGGATAGCTCACAGCAGGACCATTTATAGACCAAAACCTCACATAGTCCAAGGGGCTGGGGAGGGGTTATTACCAAGGCTCTGGAACCAGAGGGGGGGGATTCACGGCAGTTCCAGAGAATTTTCTGTGCTGACTTTAAATTCCCACTAGTAGGTGTTCATTTGAAGTTCCAAAGCGATTTACAGTGACGTAAACTGAGGAAAACCCCACTGTTCATGCAGTGATCAGACTAAATGTTGGTGTGACGGCCTGAACACCACTAAACTCTGTGACCTCTGACCTCTGGAACAGCTTCATCATCTGATTTCTGTTCATTCTGGATCCTGAAAGCGTCTGAATCTCAGTGAAAATCATCCAATCACATGAAGACGACACAATAAACCTACTGTGACTGGCTCCAGGGGGAGTTCATCTGTAATCCTCCAGGGTTCAAAGTCTGAAAATTATCGACCTTTTGCTCGTTTTGGGTCGAACTGAAGACGTTTGAGAAATGAATACAGACAAAAGCAGACACGTGATGATTTCCTATCAGTTATTTGTATATTTTCAGTTGGAGGGTGTGCAGAGGTCAGTAAATCTACAGGGATGCAGAAGGGTTCATCTGTACACTCATCACATCAGGATCCACAACAAAAACTGCTCCAAAGAACTGTGCAATAAACTGGATCCCTATTCAACCTGCAGCATGATCTGCATACACACAACTGTCAATAGTCTATATCGATGGTTAAAATACAAAACCTCCTATCTGAAAAAATCACTTTTTTCAGGAAACAAACAAACAAAAAAAAACCCTGGATCCTGTTGGATTCTGTAAATTGGCTTCAGTCTGGTTTGGACCAACTCTATATGTAAAGTGTCATGAGAGAACTTCTGTTATGATTTGGTGCTCTATAAATAAAATTTGATTGATTGATGGTTTAGTTTTATTCTAGTGTGGTCTTTGTTGTTGTTGTCAGGTGACCTTCATGTCATAAGAAAGGGCGGGGTTATCTGCAGATAGACTGAAAATGTGGAGTCATCCTTGTTCTCACCATTTAATGTGAAAACTCCAAATCTATACATTTGCAGATAGGAGGTTTTGGTTTTTGCCCGTCGATATAGCTGTTTGTATTTGTCTTTATTGTTGGTTTTGCACTTGTTCTGCCCTTGGGTGCTTTTTGTGCTTTGCTGCTGTCACTGGAATTTCCCCTGTGGGACAAGTACAGGCAGATCTGATCTTATTATTACAATGAAAAACACAACAGTACTGTGAACTGGTTTTATGGGAACTGTTACTTTACAGAGAAGGGATTATTAGTTTAAAGAAATGCAGTTCTTTTTTAGTTTAGTTGGATCTTTTCTTGGTCAGCAGTCGTTAATAACACTGGGTTACAAAAAATATTTGTTGTAAGTTGTCTAGGTTTTTTCAACTGAATTCGGACCATTTTGCACCGCTAAATCCAAAATTGACATCTGTTTTTCTCAATCAGGTCAGGTTTTTTTGCTAATTTGATTTTGAAAAATTTGATCTTCTCACAAAATTGATTACATTTTTGTAAACTTTATCTTGGTCACCAAGTTTAATACCAAAATCAGATTGGTAAGCACACTCTGAAACTTGTGACTTGACTCCTGTTAGGTACAATGGTGTATTCACCACAGATGGAGCAGAATACGTCAGGCTTATTTTTGAAAGATCTTCTAGTCGAAGCCATTTCATTCACCTGTAATATTAAAAAAAACCATTAATCATAAATTGGCAAAAATAAAATCTTCAGAACTCGTTTATTGCAAGAAATATGAAAGAATTTTGTATCATATGATGTGAAAACGCTCATAAATGTAAGCAAAAATGTTCAAAAGCCAATATGTAGCATAGTTCAGAAAGATGACCTGATTGAGCAAAATTAATGTGATTTTTGGATTCAGCACCAAAATGATCTTAAATCAGCTCCAAAAACTGAAACAGTAAATGTGTTGTTGACCAGTGTAATTCATGTTTAGGACAGTTTTCAGGAGTTCCCACGGGCCCTGAACGCACCGCGTGCACGAGCCCAGCTGTTCTTCCCTCACAGTTCTTTGACCGGATGTGACGGTTGTGTTTGAAGGGTCACGTGTGACACCGGCTTCAGCTCCGACCACCGCCCGTCCGCCAGCCGGTACTTCCGCTCTGTCCCCGGCTCCGTCACGCAGTTTCCCGGTGTCGGTTCGTTCTTTCGGACTGGACCTTCCGAACCTTCAGCCTCAGTTTGACCATGAGAAACCAGCCCGGACCGGACCGGACCGGACGGACGGAGGCTCCGGTCCAGAACCTCCTCACCTGAGTCGGACCCGCCCTGAACAGGCCTCGGTGACGGATCCCGCTCCGGTTGACCGAAAACCGATTCAAGCGACACCGACCGACGAGTTTTCCGGTTCAAAGTGGACCGGAAGTCCCGAACTACAGTCAACAGCGACAAACAAGAGCCGATAAAGAAGAAAAGAGGAGAAGTGTACCTTCAGCTGCAGAGTCCAGGAGCACAGAGCAAACACCTGCAAAGGAAAGAGAAAGAAGAGGAGTTCAGGAGGAGTTTAGGACACTGACAGCAGCAGCACACACAGCCAATGGAAGAGCAGCACATGAACAACTGCAGCAAGTCCACACAAGTGAGGCCCAGAGGAACACAGCTGCAGGAACAGGCTGGGACAGAGCCAGCATGTGTTCAGCCAAAGCACTGAACATGTGCATGGAGTCCACAGTACCAGCAAACTGAGGTTCACATCTGAGTCTGAGGACAAGGAACACACTTCTGAACTAACTAACAGACAAACTAACTAACAGACAAACTAACTAACAGACAAACTAACTAACAGACAAACTAACAAACTAACTAACTAACTAACAGACAAACTAACTAACAGACAAACTAACAGACAAACTAACAAACAAACTAACTAACTAACTAACAGACAAACTAACTAACAGACTAACTAACTAACAGACTAACTAACTAATAGACTAACTAACTAACTAACAGACAAACAGACTAACTAACTAACAGACAAACTAACTAACAGACAAACTAACAAACAAACAAACTAACTAACTAACAGACAAACTAACTAACAGACAAACAGACTAACTAACTAACTAACTAACTAACTAACAGACAAACTAACTAACAGACAAACTAACAGACAAACAGACTAACTAACAGACAAACAGACTAACTAACTAACAGACAAACTAACAGACAAACTAACTAACTAACTAACAAACAAACTAACAAACTAACAGACAAACTAACTAACAAACTAACAGACAAACTAACAAACAAACTAACTAACAGACAAACTAACTAACAAACAAACTAACTAACTAACAGACAAACTAACAAACAAACTAACTAACAGACAAACTAACTAACTAACAAACAGACTAACTAACTAACAGACAAACTAACTAACAAACTAACTAACTAACTAACAGACAAACTAACTAACTAACAAACAAACTAACAAACTAACAGAAACTAACAAACAAACTAACTAACTAACAGACAAACTAACAAACTAACTAACTAACTAACAGACAAACTAACAAACTAACTAACTAACAGACAAACTAACTAACTAACAAACAGACTAACTAACTAACAGACAAACTAACAGACAAACAGACTAACTAACTAACAGACAAACTAACTAACAGACAAACTAACTAACAGACAAACTAACAAACAAACTAACTAACTAACAGACAAACTAACAGACAAACAGACTAACTAACAGACAAACTAACAAACAAACTAACTAACTAACAGACAAACTAACAGACAAACAGACTAACTAACTAACAGACAAACTAACTAACTAACTAACAAACTAACTAACAGACAAACTAACTAACAAACAAACTAACAGACAAACTAACAAACAAACAAACTAACTAACAGACAAACTAACTAACTAACAAACAAACTAACTAACTAACAGACAAACTAACAAACTAACTAACTAACTGACTAACAAACTAACTAACTAACAGACAAACTAACTAACAGACTAACTAACAAACTAACTAACAGACAAACTAACTAACAAACAAACTAACAGACAAACTAACAAACTAACTAACTAACTAACAGACAAACTAACTAACTAACAAACAAACTAACTAACTAACAGACAAACTAACAAACTAACTAACTAACAGACTAACTAAGTAACTAACTAACAGACAAACTAACAAACAAACAAACTAACAGACAAACTAACTAACTAACAGACTAACTAACTAACAAATAAACAAACAAACAACAAACTAACTAACTAACAAACAAAAAAACAAACACTGAACTGTTTCAACAAACCCTGTGGTTCAGATTTGGACTGTTAGAGGAGAAAAGAACTGCAAAGTGTCCTGGACAGAGAAAAGAAAGAAGGAATGGAAGAGAAGAAACTGACACAACACACAACAATTAGTATATACACACATGATTATAGAAATAATATACACATGATTATATAAATAATATACACACATGATTATAGAAATAATATACACATGATTATATAAATAATATACACACATGATTATAGAAATAATATACACACATGATTATAGAAATAATATACACACATGATTATAGAAATAATATACACACACGATTATAGAAATAATATACACACAATTATATAAATAATATACACACACGATTATAGAAATAATATACACACATGATTATAGAAATAATATACACACATGATTATAGAAATAATATACACACAATTATATAAATAATATACACACATGATTATAGAAATAATATACACACAATTATATAAATAATATACACACATGATTATATAAATAATATACACACATGATTATAGAAATAATATACACACATGATTATAGAAATAATATACACACAATTATATAAATAATATACACACATGATTATAGAAATAATATACACACAATTATATAAATAATATACACACATGATTATATAAATAATATACACACATGATTATAGAAATAATATACACACAATTATAGAAATAATATACACACACGATTATAGAAATAATATACACACATGATTATAGAAATAATATACACACATGATTATAGAAATAATATACACACATGATTATATAAATAATATACACGCATGATTATAGAAATAATATACACACAATTATAGAAATAATATACACACACGATTATAGAAATAATATACACACATGATTATAGAAATAATATACACACATGATTATAGAAATAATATACACACAATTATATAAATAATATACACACATGATTATAGAAATAATATACACATGATTATAGAAATAATATACACACGATTATAGAAATAATATACACATATGATTATAGAAATAATATACACACAATTATAGAAATAATATACACACACGATTATAGAAATAATATACACACATGATTATAGAAATAATATACACACATGATTATAGAAATAATATACACACAATTATATAAATAATATACACACATGATTATAGAAATAATATACACACAATTATATAAATAATATACACACATGATTATATAAATAATATACACACATGATTATAGAAATAATATACACACAATTATAGAAATAATATACACACACGATTATAGAAATAATATACACACATGATTATAGAAATAATATACACACATGATTATAGAAATAATATACACACAATTATAGAAATAATATACACACACGATTATAGAAATAATATACACACACGATTATAGAAATAATATACACACAATTATATAAATAATATACACACATGATTATAGAAATAATATACACACAATTATATAAATAATATACACACATGATTATAGAAATAATATCCACACGATTATAAAATAATATACACACACGATTATATAAATAATATACACACACAATTATATAAATAATATACACACACAATTATATAAATAATATACACACATGATTATAGAAATAATATACACACAATTATAGAAATAATATACACACACGATTATATAAATAATATACACACACGATTATAGAAATAATATACACACATGATTATAGAAATAATATACACACACGATTATAGAAATAATATACACACATGATTATAGAAATAATATACACACAATTATATAAATAATATACACACATGATTATAGAAATAATATACACACGATTATAAAATAACATACACACATGATTATAGAAATAATATACACACACGACTATAGAAATAATATACACACACACGATTATATAAATAATATACACACACGATTATATAAATAATATACACACATGATTATATAAATAATATACACACACGACTATAGAAATAATATACACACATGATTATATAAATAATATACACGCACGATTATAGAAATAATATACACACATGATTATAGAAATAATATACACACATGATTATAAAATAATATACACACACAATTATATAAATAATATACACACATGATTATAGAAATAATATACACACACGATTATATAAATAATATACACACATGATTATAGAAATAATATACACACATGATTATATAAATAATATACACACACAATTATAGAAATAATATACACACAATTATAGAAATAATATACACACATGATTAAATACATAATATACACACATGATTATATAAATAATACACACGCATGATTATATAAATAATATACACACATGATTATATAAATAATATACACGCATGATTATATAAATAATATACACACATGATTATATAAATATACACACACAATTATATAAATAATATACACGCACGATTATATAAATAATATACACACATTATATAAATAATATACACACATGATTATAAAATAATATACACACACGATTATATAAATAATATACACATATTATATAAATAATATACACACACAATTATATAAATAATATACACACACAATTATATAAATAATATACACACATTGTATAAATAATATACACACACGATTATATAAATAATATACACACACGATTATATAAATAGTATACACACATTATTATAGAATTCTTCTTATTATACTTATTATTATAGACTTATCATTAATATAAACATATTACTATAGATATCATTATAGCAGGGCCGTGCACAGAGCTATAAAGGGGCAGGGGCTCAAACTTCCAAAAGGGCACATGAAAACGAATAACCACCAATTACAAAGTTCACATTTAGCAACAAGCAACATTATGAATCCACAGCAAGTCAAAGATGGACCACATGGTCCAGATCCATGTCCTCAGTCCTGGGTGTGTCCTCCTGAGCCCTAACACAGGCTGTGCACCTTCTGCACATACTCTGGATTCACCTCCTCATCCTATCTGGGGGATGTTGTCCCACTCTTCCTGAAGGACCTGGATGAACATCTGCTGGTTTCCAGGTGTGGACGCCGAGCATACACGGATCTACAAGAAGATCCCACAGATGTTCAATGGGACTGAGATCTGTGACGTGCTGTGGATTCATAATGTTGTTTGTTTCTAAATGTGAACTTTGTTGAACTAGCCTTTGTCATATTTGACATTCTCCTCTGGATACTCATCCACTGTTCTGTTGTCAGATCTTCTAGATCTATTGTCTAAAAAATAAGTTCTTTTATCTCCCTTACAAGTTCCTCTGTAGGTGATTCTGTCTTATTTTAAGTGTGATGAGATATTTGGATGAGTAAATGAGAATAATACACTTGGTAAGATTTGGATTTTTGCAGTGGAAGTCCAAGACAAATTCTTCAAAACAGATGTTAAATTATGTATAAAAGCATGACAGTGAATGTTCAGAACTAGAAATACCTTCATTTTACATCTGGTTTTACACCTACTTTTACAGTGAAACATTGAATATTTCGTTTCTTTTCGTTCTAGGACATATTTATGATGATATTTAGGTTTTCCACAGTTCAGACAGAACCATGTAGAGGAAGTGTTAACCCAAGCCAAACCACTGAACATTACATGATAATAATAAAGTTTAGATTGTAGTATTTACAGCTGTATCATTTAATACTGAGCAGGTTGATGGGAATATTTGTGGAGGTTTGTGGTTATTTTAAATCAGATTCACTCCAGGTGTTTGAGGTGAACACAGATATTAGGATAATGGATCCAGCAGTTTGTGAAACAAAAGCAGAAATGTCAAAGTGTTGGCACTGATGAAAGAGTCGGGGATTTGACCTGAGTTTTATGACTCTGGTACAGCAGAAGGACCAGATTTAGGTATTGGATGAGAAGAAGACTTGGATGTGTTTTCTTTTTATGCAATTTTATATCAGTTTAGCAGAATTTAATTACTTCAGCACATTTAACCCATTCAGACCCACTGGTACTTTTATGGCACCTTCTAAAGGATTTTTTTCTCTCTTTTTAACGTTTCTCATGTGATTTATCACCATTTATTATAATAAAAACCTCTGTGTTTTGCATTTTTCAGTGTAAATCACTTCCTTTAGCCTATATTTAATTTACTGATCATGTAGATGTTCATTAAAGCTCAGAGTAAACTTAAAGGTATTCTGCAAAAACAGAGAAAACTGAAGAAAAAGGGACTGTTTCAGTAAGTGAGGACTATTAGCATGTGTTCCAGTTTTGCGGCTAAAACTCCACAGTTTGTGGAACTCCAACAGAAGCAGATGTGTGTGAGTGCTTCAGCAGGACTCAGACTCAGGTGGACACCAGCTGTTACAGTGGGCTAGTCTGGAGCTAATGCCACGACCTGACCATGACACTGAATTATTTACTCACTTACCATCAGGTTTAGCCCAAAACTAGAGCTGTAGAAGAACAGGACCAGGACCAACAGAGACCAGTGAATGTTCTGGGCAGATAGTGGGTGGACTCTGATGGACCTGGAATCACAGCACTTCCCTCCTCCTCATTCATTCTCCAGACCGCATGACGTGTGTGTGTGTGTGTTGCAAGGTTTCACAGGAGGAAGGGGCGGGGCCTGACACAGATGAAAGGGCACCATGAGCAGGTCCAAATTAAACCACTCTGAACATTTATTATCATTGATCAAAATTTTACTCACAAAAATTTTAGTCATGCAGTTTTTTGCGCAAAAAACAAAACAAAACAAAAAACAGTACAAAGGGCACTTGTAGGCAGAGGATCAAAGCGGCAGGGGCTGAAGCCCCCCCGGCCCCCTGCTTTACATGTGCCAGGGTAGGAACGACGCTGGAATGTTTCTCACAGAGTAGAAGACAATCTGGCAGAGAAACACAGATCAGAATAGTGAACATACACCTCCTCACCTCACAAGCTGCAGCTTGTGCTCACAGGTGAGGGGAATGAGGCTGATGAGGAGGTGTGTGTGAGTTAAAGGGCCAGAGAGAGAAACAGAGCAGACACACACACATATGACACTTAGACTTACAGTAGTTCTATTAGATAGAGTTGGGTTTCAAACCCAAACCTTTTTACACTTTTCAAACACTTCTGTGATATTGGCTGAAAATGTGGTGAATAAATGTTGAAGTGCTTTGTGAAGAATCATGACAACAAGCACCGAGTCAAACATAATGCATGAAAACTACAGATCCAGTGCATCTGGAATCTGCCCCATCTGCAGGAAAACAGGGAAATCTACTGTCATTTACTGACTCCTAGTTTTAGAATCCGACTCCGTTTAGTGTCAGGACAGTAAAGGTTCAACTATTTTCTGTAAAGTGGGAACTTGTTTTTCATATTCGCTGATCAGCCAGACCATCCTGACACTGACAGGTGATGTGGTCATGATGTGTACTGCCTGGTTTCCATGGTAACTGTCAGTGGGCAGGATCTGTCAGGTAGATAAGTGAACATTTACACCTTGAAGTTGATGTGTTGGAAGCAGAACAACAGACGGTGTGAGGATCGGAGGAACTTTGACGAGGACCGCGTTGTGATGGGGCTGACTGGGGTCAGACTGTGTCCAGGTCTGGAGGTCCAGTTAGTCCATGGGCCAAGACCAGATATTTGGGATATAGGTACCACCCAAGGGGTCCAGTTGTAGTGATGCATTTTGAAATGGTCTATATCTATAGATCCTATTTGGCTGTGATAGCCGTTCCACAGCAGTAGCTCAGTCGTAGCTCTCAGCCGTTGAATAAACCCACTGGAAGAGACCAAAGCAGAGGTCACAAAAGGTCATTTGAATGGATGGAATGTTAATACCAACACATATTCACCACATTCATGGCCAGTTCTGTGTTCTTATCACAGATGTGAGTTCCTTATAAACTAAATAAACAGTTTAGACAGTAGATAAGTGCAGACTGCAGCAGTACACATACAGCAGTCTGGTAGATGAACAGTCTGTCCTCTAAGAGAAGTTTAATTAAGGTTCAGTGAAATAAGGAGGAAAAGGGAATGTGACAGAAAGTCCTTAAGGTCAGGAGAAAATGTCAAATGTATATAATAGTTGATCAGTTTCATTCTGAGCATAATTAACCCATAAAGACCCAAATATACACATGTGACCAAAAGCATCTGCTGATCTAAACTGTTTAATACTGACTGATCCATTCATTCTATCAATACATGTCAAGAACTGGTGTCAAATACAGTTCTGCAGCTTTTCATGTTCAGATATGACCATATTTGGACGTTCAGAGGCTCTGTAGTTACCATGGAACAAGGGTCTCAAACTCAGATCCTCGAGGGCTGGTATCCTGCATGTTTTAGTCGTTTCCCTCCTCCAGCACACCTGACGGTCATTATCAGGCTTCTGCAGAGCTTGATAATAGGCTTATCATTTGAATCAGGTGTGTTGGAAGAGGGATACATCCAAAACAAGCAGGATACCGGCCCTCGAGGATCTGAGTTTGAGACCCCTGCCATGGAAACACCGTCATCTTCTCCAACATTGGTTCTCCAGTCAAACCCATGCAGTTGGATCAGTGCCAGTGGATGGACACACTGGGTTTATGTTCAGTTCAGGACAGACTGGACTGAAAAAGACACTGTTTCTGTAAGAACCAGAAGTACGAAGTCTGGACCCAAATGCACGACTCGCAGACAAAAATACAGTTAAGTAGTGTTTATTAAACACAGACAGGGTGAACAGTTCACAAAAAGAGGGTTCGAGTGAGTCCTCGGTGTATTCTCTCCGCGGATTCGTCACGTTGTCCGAATCCAAGGGAGGAAACTCACGACCCGGGTCAGGAGCACACGAGGGGAACCAGACTAGGAAAAAGCAAAGGAACGTCAGGGGACAGACCAGGTCATGCACGGGGAGACTGACAGACAGGCAACAGGACATAAGGGAAAAGGCTGAGGCACGTACCATAAAACCGGGCAAAAAAGGTCAAACACGGGAGTGGCAGATCAGGCTGAAGTACAGACAGAGGGTCAGGCAAATGTCAGAAGTCGAGGAAACAATCCAGGTCGGGAACAAACAGGATCTGGAGAAACGCTGGTAGGTAGACCCACCATGAGGGAGGAATACGAACTGGCACAGGACAGGGGAAAACACAGGGATTATATACACAGAAGGGAGGGAAGACAATGAGACACAGGTGGAACAAATCAGGGCGGGGACAGGTAATCAGCACAGGTGAAACTAGAAGCACTCGGAGAGCGCAGACCTCCGCCAAGGCTGATCAGTGGCCCCCCCTATGGGCCCCCCCCACGCCAAGGAGGTTATGTTTTTGCCAGGGTTTGTTTGTTTTTCTGTCTGTTTGTCTGTCCGTTAGTGTGCAACATAACTCAAAAAGTTATGGACAGATTTTGATGAAATTTTCAGGGTTTGTTGGAAATGGGCCCCCTCGTGGGCCCCCCCACCCCCGATCACCACCAAAATTTAATCATTTCTTCCTTATCCCATTTCCAACAAACCCTGAAAATTTCATCAAAATCTGTCCATAACTTTTTGAGTTATGTTGCACACTAACGGACAGACAGACAAACAAACAAACAAACAAACAAACAAACAAACAAACCCTGGCAAAAACATAACCTCCTTGGTGGAGGTAACAATCAGGGAAGGGAAGCAAAGACACCAGACATGACACAAGAGGAGGACTGAACAAAATAAAACAGGAAACGACACACAAGACAGACAAAACAGACAAGAGTCCAGGGACTGATATGACAATTTCTCAAGTTCCATGAGGATTAAAGAACATGATTAATAAAATAGGGAGATAAATATTTATTATTAATAATATTTTCTGGAGAGGGGGTGGGGTTAAATAAGTTGCACTTCTTCCCACCCCTTTTTAGGCATGTAAATGAAACTATTGTGCTTTTCTTCTGCCTAAGATTGTTGTAATTGTTGATATTTGTATTATTATGTTTTGCTTGTTGCATGTATGTTCAATTTCATTGCATGTTCGGAATAAAACACTAAATCAAATCAAAATAAATGAAGACTCTGGTGCTAAAAGTACCAAAGTCACATTTTTGGACAAGTTGAGCACATAAACATGATGTATTTGTTTAGCTCAGTCCACCCTCTAAATAGTTTTTAACAGTATTTTTTTTGTGTGTGTGATATCAGTACTTTCAGCACCAGGGTCTTCAAATACAGGAAAATACCTGATTTTCACAGAAAAAATGCAAATCACAGAGGATAAAATCCTGATAAATGGTGATAAATCACTTAAAGGTTAAATAGAGAGAAAACTTTATTTGGGAACTGAGACAGAAGTGGTCTCAGGCGTTGAAGGTGGGTGTGCTTGGGTGCTGTGCCACTCATCCCTGAGTCCATTTTCAGTTGGGCCCTAACATCCAGACCTGCACACACACCAGAATACCTTCTGTGTTCTTTTCTGGTCTGTTTGCATCAGGATTGGCTCTAGAACATGTGCTCTTCTGTCTGAAATGAAATGGCACATTAGTTTTCTGCTGCGTAGTTGTGTCATTATTAAACTGCTGTCTTTGGTGGGATCACTCCAGAACTCCAGAACCTTCATTTGCTCTGAATGAAAAGACAATTTAGCATCACTTCACTTATTTCAATCTGAACTAGAAAAGCACTCGGAGAGCACAGACCTCCACCAAGGCAGATCAGTCCCCCCCCCCCCCCCCCCCCCCCCCAGACAGACAAACAAACAAACCAACGCCGGCAAAAACCTAACCTCCTTGGCAGACGTACCTCTGTCCTGACTCAGTCTTAAATAAACATTCATATTTACTTGCCTCAGATGCGCTGCTCGAATGCAGTGAAAACACGTAGACTATTTTCTGAAAGAAGCAATCAACTGGAACATCTTCCTATAAAATCTGAAAAGTAGAAGCATATTGTAATGTCACAACCTTATCTTGGACCAGTTCCACTGCATTTTTACAGGAAAAGGTGGAAGAATTCACAAATACCACCATAGGCCATGAAGAGGAATGAGACATTTTTTGGAAAAAAAGAGGTACCATAGAATCCTGACTAAGCTCCTCATTTGGAAAGGCTGTCATGGTTTCATACACATATATATGTCCTACTAACAGAATGGCACCACAGAGGTTTGGCCCCCTTTGGTGGGACCACTACCTGGCCTGGCCCATGGACTAGGATCAGTTCAACATGTTTGTATTCACTGTCAAAAGTACACCAAGAGTGAAGAGATTCAAAAGGACGATTATGTTTATGTTTATGTTTACGCATTTGGCAGACGCTTTTTTCCAAAGCGACTTACAGGGGAAAACCAATTAAATCACTCAATCAAATTTTATTTATATAGCGCCAGATCACAAGAAAGTTATCTCTTGACATTTTATATATAGAGTTGGTCAAAACCAGACTCTAAGTCAATTCTACAGAAACCCAACAGAATCCTCCAGGATTACATGATTATTATTCATTCATTCATTCATTTTCTGAACCCGCTTTATCCTCACTAGGGTCATGGGGGCGGAGCCTATCCTAGCTACATAGGGTCGAAGGCGGGGTTCACCCTGGACAAGTCTCCAGTTCATCACAGACTGAACATATAGAGACAAACAGTCACTCTCACATTCACACCTATGGGCAATTTAGATTAACCAATTAACCTATCAGTGCATGTGTTTGGATGGTGGGAGGAGCCAGAGTACCCGGACAGAACCCACGCAGACACAGGGAGAACATGCAAACTCCACACAGAAAAGTCCCACCCCCCCATCGACTGGTGTTGGAATTGAACCCAGGACCTTCTTGCTGTGAGGCACGAGAAAATTTTTAAGGCCTTCAGCTAATGTGGCTAACGCTAACAAAAGTAACCCACTGGAAGTCAGTGAACTAAAAATAAAGTTATTTTAAAAATATATAGTGGGTAATTTTTTGGGCTGTTCTTTTTTTTTTTTTATACTGGATAATTTTTTGGGCTGTTCTGTTTTTTTCTTATAGTGGATAATTTTTTGGGCTGTTGTCTTTTTTTTCTTATAGTGGATAATTTTTGGGGCTGTTCTCTTTTTTTCTTATAGTGGATAATTTTTGGGGCTGTTGTCTTTTTTTCTTATAGTGGATAATTTTTTGGACTGTTCTCTTTTTTCTTATAGTGGATAATTTTTGGGGCTGTTCTCTTTTTTCTTATAGTGGATAATTTTTGGGGCTGTTACACCTCTGGACCACCATAATACAGATATATAACTTTTTTTTCTTTTGCTAACTCTGCTCCACACTCCATCATAGTAGGGGGCGCTAATGCACCTTAACGCTAGGTGCCACCCGTCGTACAAACTACAGAAGAAGAACCAGTTCCGCTCCACTGCTCCACAATCAGTAACCTGTGGAGTTTGAAGCGTGTTTGGAAGCTTCAGTTAGTGATGGAGAAACTGAAGCTTTCTGAACCACTGAATCAATCTGAAGTCATTGTGTTGAAATGCTTCAGTGTTTGGAAGCATTTGATACATGTAAGTGTAGTGACATCTGCTGGATAAACTGATACACTGCATTCACATTCAACAAAGGCCAAAGGGTGGTGAAACAGTAAGGCACTGTTGTGTTTGTTTAACAGGAAAGGATCTACAGAATGTGCATCTGGAAATGAGGGATTTCTGTCTTTTAGAGAAAATCATCATATACTTGTGTGATTGTGCCATCATATAATACTGTATGTTTTAGATCTATGTTTTTGAAAGAGTGGTAGAAATACACAAATATGATTACAAAATAAAAAGAGTGAAATGTTTGTGCAACAAGGGCCTGTGATGACAGCAGCTGGATGAAATGCTTGTGACATTGGGAAGGGGATTTGGGTGTTTCAGAGGTTTTTATTTCCAAACCAAATCCTTTAGTATGATTGTATAATTGTTGTTTAGTATACTGTCCATTTGAATCTTGCTCTGTCTTTTTCTTCCATCCATGCATTCCATGCGTGGTGCCATAGGCTTACCTTGTCCAGTTCCTCCAGGAGCAGCTGGAGCAGCAGGAGCAGCTGGATTGGCTGGAGTTTGTGGGTGCCTTGAGCGCAGGAGCCTCAGCAGAGAAGAGGTGTTCTTACTAAAGGCCAACTCTGAGCACAGATCAGACACTGGAGCTTTTTAGGGGTCATAAGGTCAAAGGGCCCCCACTCATATGAGCTAGCTCTGTTAGGTGGCCTGTCCTCCATTCTCCATAGCTCTGCTTTCATCACTGTCAAACAATTAGACAAACAGTTAATGCTCACACACTCACTTTACACACACTATCACACATTCACAAACAAACAACAAACAAACAAACAAACACACACACACAAACAAAAAAAAACACTCTAATGTTTGTCTGTATTTGTGCCTAATATGTATTTATGTATGTATATATGTGTGTGTGTGTGTGTGTGTGTGTGTAGGTATGTATGTATGTGTGTGTGTGTATGTATGTATGTGTGTGTGTGTGTGTGTGTGTGTGTGTGTGTGTGTGTATGTATGTATGTGTGTGTGTGTGTATGTATGTATGTGTGTGTGTGTGTGTGTGTGTGTGTGTATGTATGTATGTGTGTGTGTGTGTGTGTGTGTGTGTGTGTGCAGGTATGTATATATGTGTGTGTGTGTGTGTGTGTGTGTAGGTATGTATGTATGTGTGTGTGTGTGTGTGTGTGTGTGTGTGTGTGTGTGTGTGTGTGTGTGTGTGCAGGTATATAACTCCATGGATAGTGTGTGTGAATAACTGTGTTCCAGTCCCAGTTCATCTGTTGTTCTAATCTGACCTAAACTTCACTCTCCTTCGTTCTAAATCACTCAAACTCTAACACTAGTCTAACTCCTCCTCTCAAAAACCCACAACCTTCTGATGGATTGTGTCCATTTTTAAGCATTTGGACTTTGACAACCCGCCCTTCATTCAAAGCTGCAGTGACACGTCACCGATACGCGTGTGACGTAACGAAGCTTCATTTCCGGAGTCACGTGATTTTTCGCCTGGTGACGCGAGGCTTCGAAACATCTTCTCGCGATACTTCAGCTGTGAAACCCCGACACGGAGTCGAACGAAACATCAGGAGTTTGAAGCGTGTTTGGAAGCTTCAGTGTCTGCGGTAACATCACTCCACACAACCGTTGTGTCACTGCTGTATGTGTTGTTGTGTCAGTTGTGCTTTTGAGCAGTGGGGTTGACCACTGAAAGGACTGACTTTAGGACTTTGAAAACTTCCATTTTGGGGGAAGGTTTGGTGTTAGCATGGGTAGGCTACTTCCGGGACTGGTGCTAACTTTAGCAGTTCATTCATTCTGGAATTGTTCTGGACTCGGAAGGAGACACAACTGAGCATTTTCAGTTGGACTATTCTAGGACTGAGGTCCAAGCAGAAAACAGTGTTTATCTGTGAACACTGTGTGTCTGCCAAGCTCTGCTCTGACAACACACACAATAAGGCATTCACCAGCGGATAGCACAGCGGCTAACAGCATGCTAGCGTTAGCACGGACGACAAACTCATTCCAAAGTCAACATTTTCAAACTCAAACTCAACAGTATCCTTATAGGATGAGTGGGATCTGACAAACGCCAAGTGACACAAGTTTGTCTGCCTTGAACTCATGAATAAGAACTTTGAATGAATGTGTTCCGACGGCGTTCCACTCAATGTAGGAACATCAGCCCCTCCAGAACCCGGAGGTAGGAGCAGATTTCATCCAGCATTTTATACAAGTTCGAGTTTATGGAAGTGTCCAACTGTGTTTATGTAGAAGGATCTGTCCAACTGTGTTTATATAGAAGGATCTGTTTAACTGTGTTTATATAGAAGGATCTGTTTAACTGTGTTTATATAGAAGGATCTGTTTAACTGTGTTTATACAGAAGGATCTGTTTAACTGTGTTTATATAGAAGGATCTGTTTAACTGTGTTTATATAGAAGGATCTGTCCAACTGTGTTTATACAGAAGGATCTGTTTAACTGTGTTTATATAGAAGGATCTGTTTAACTGTGTTTATATAGAAGGATCTGTTTAACTGTGTTTATACAGAAGGATCTGTTTAACTGTGTTTATATAGAAGGATCTGTTTAACTGTGTTTATATAGAAGGATCTGTTTAACTGTGTTTATATAGAAGGATCTGTTTAACTGTGTTTATATAGAAGGATCTGTCCGACTGTGTTTATATAGAAGGATCTGTCCGACTGTGTTTATATAGAAGGATCTGTCCGACTGTGTTTATATAGAAGGATCTGTCCGACTGTGTTTATATAGAAGGATCTGTCCGACTGTGTTTATATAGAAGGATCTGTCCGACTTTGTTTATATAGAAGGATCTGTTTAACTGTGTTTATATAGAAGGATCTGTTTAACTGTGTTTATATAGAAGGATCTGTTTAACTGTGTTTATATAGAAGGATCTGTCCAACTGTGTTTATATAGAAGGATCTGTTTAACTGTGTTTATATAGAAGGATCTGTCCAACTGTGTTTATATAGAAGGATCTGTTTAACTGTGTTTATATAGAAGGATCTGTCCGACTGTGTTTATATAGAAGGATCTGTCCGACTGTGTTTATATAGAAGGATCTGTCCGACTGTGTTTATATAGAAGGATCTGTTTAACTGTGTTTATATAGAAGGATCTGTTTAACTGTGTTTATATAGAAGGATCTGTCCAACTGTGTTTATATAGAAGGATCTGTCCCAGAGGTTGTGGTAGATATTTTTATTGTCCGTCAAAATGACGGACAGGGTCGTAAAAATTCCGTCATAACACATTATTATCCGTCATTTTAAATTTTATTTTTAATGATAACGAGACATATTTAGTTGTGTTTAATGTTCAAAAACGTCTCAATGATGGTAACAGTTATACACAGAACGAACTTACAGATTGTGCTTTTTTTTCCTCCAACAGTGACAGTGGCCATTGTGCTAAAACGTGAAAATATTGTAACATGAACAATGCCGTTTTAAAGAACTGGGTGAATACATTTAACAAATAAAGTATTTTCCAGAAATGAACCAAACTGAACTCAGCTGATCCGCTGTCCAGTCGACCATGAGCTCAAACCTTCCTCCTGGTCCTCAGGGACTTAAAGGTAGTGCTGGCTCGGGCTGAACAATATGGACAAAATTACATATCTTGATATTCATGTCAGATATTTCGATATCGATACGATATGACTACGGGTTCGGTGAAAACCAAGCATTTTTCAGAAAAATACTAACATCATAATACAAAAGAATGTGGAAAGTGCAGTTTTATTTATAAGAACTCACTGCCAGTCATCAACACAAGGTTTGTGGTTGGCTGGCCTTAGCGGTGCATTCAAGGGCAATCGTAAAAATGAAATTTGTTGTGACTTCCAGAGCTGTACATGCAGGGTGAGCGCAGGGGAAATCTATACCGTTTATATTGTTGCTTTTTTGATATTAATATCTTGAGTGTTCATATCTAGATATAGATACGATAACGATATATCTTTCAGCCCTAGTGTTGGCTTGTGCGTAATCAAATGCATCATGGGAGATCGCTGCAGAGGCGATTGTCATTAGGTTTTGCACTTTTGCCTCAGACGACTTCTCATGGCTGTTTTTATTTGCTTCTGAAGGCTAAAATCCCTCTTCACTAGGGGTGTAAGAAAATATTTTTTCCGCAATATATCATGATATTTCACTACATGATACTGTATCGATATTAAAAAATACTGTATCGATATTTTTAAGTATTTATTCAAATGCAGACATGGCAGAGATTCTTTTTTATTTGCACTTGGTTAACAAAAAAGACAAGTCCATTTTCAGGTGTATGGAATCACTTACTCAGAGTATCCTTTTTTTTCCTGGTTGGCTAAGTTGTTTTTAACCCGTGTAGCCACAGTGGCGAAGTTATTTTTTAGTAAAATCAACCAACTTACTCTACACCTCTGATCAAAAATGTCCGAGCAATAACCAAGGAAAAGAATAACAAATGCGGTTTCCACTACTGAAGAGCGCTGCCGAGAGCGATCGAACTCACCCGAACGTTTCCGATTTTTTACGAATTCACACTGCACACGCCACTTGTGGGAAGTTACCGCTCGTTCAAGTGAAAACCAAACTTATGGCTCATTTCTCTTTTCTCTTCCTGCTGAAGCTTCGCTTTTAAACCTTACCAGCAAAAATGCTGCAATATTAGTATCACATTAGTGTTGCGTCTGTCGTCTACAGGTTTGTTATTACTGACTTTCTTCTTCTCAAAAAAATTCCTCTTCTTCGTGGTATTTGTCCAGTATGGTTAATTCAGAGCGGCGCCCCCTGGTGGATTAATTGACAAACGCTCATTCCAACACATTAAATGTCAGTAGCAGCACTTTGTTCCAGTCAGACTAATGACAACGACAATAAAGCACATTTACAAAAGGAACTAACAACTGGAATGGGATTATTAAGGACTAGGATCGGTACTCGGTATCGACAAGTACTCAGAAGTCAAATAGTTGAAAAGAAGTCAATTATCTGAGATATCTAAGTTTAAATTAGAAATCAGTCCATGTCCATTCTAGTCTGGGCAGGAGTACTTTCTAGTCTAAATAAAATAATTTCAAGAGTCCATATCTGTCCATATTTAATTACCAAATGACTTTATGATAAATCATGTCTCACTGGTAAATTTATTTTATATTGAAGCTCATTGAATCTCATAAACATCAGTGGTCAGAATAATTGTATTTATAAGTCTATCATTTATTGTTTTGTTATACATTAAGATTAGAAATAAAAATAGTTTAGATGAAAATGTTAACTTAAGTTAATTTTAAATGATTTTTTTTTGTATGAAACTGAAGCCAGATTGAACATATTTTTAAGCTCAAAATGCACCAGAATGCAGGAAAAAGACTTCATTTTTCCCCAGATTTCCCAGGGGAGCTATGCTCATCGCAGCGGGGCGCGTAGCGGACCGCTGCAGGGACCCAGACTGGACCCAGACTGAACCCAGACTGGGCCTAGACTGGGCCTAGACTGGGCCTAGACTGGACCCAGACTGGCTGTGGCTTTTTGTGGCTACACTCATTTATACTAATGTAGCCACAGTGGCTGGATCTTTCATTTTCCTAGTGCAAGCACAGAATTATTCTATAGAGGGCTGATGTTTACAGAAGGCCTGAACAGAAACCTCACTGAATATATATATATATATATATATATATATATATATATATATATATATATAATTGACCATGTGTCATACTACATTGAACATACTTGAATTTATAATTTGCACTTTATGTGTTTTTTTTTTTTTCTTTATTGCTACAGTTCTATGTCAGGTCTATAGCAGTTTAATTCCAGTGCACTACTTGTTTACAAAAGGAAACCTACTTGAATTTACAGTAGACTTATTTGGATTCAAAGATTTTTTTGTTTCGTACAAAAGTGAACATAGTTTGTTTTAGTGTTTAAAAGCTTTATTTATGTTTAAAGAGTAGGGCTGAACAATATGGACAAAATTTCATATCTTGATATTCATGCCAGATATCTCGATCGATACGATACGATATGACTTTGGGTTCGGTGAAAACCAAGCATTTTTCAGAAAAATACAAACATCATAATACAAAAGAATGTGCAAAGTGCAGTTTTATTTATAAGAACTCACTGCCAGTCATCAACATTAACATAAAATATGAATAAATAAAATTTGTTTTGACTTCCAGAGCTGTACATGCAGGATGAGCGCGGGGGACATCTATACCGTTTATATTGTTTCCTATCCTGGAATATCCTGAATGTTCATATCTAGATATCGATACGATATATCTTTCAGCCCTATTAAAGAGTATATTTTACATTGTTTTGCAAGAAAAAAAAACAACTTTAAGGTTAACAAATAATGTTTTTTAATAATCGTGATTTCAATTATTGCTAAAATAATTGTGTTTGTAGTTTTTTCTATAATGGAGCAGCCCTACCCTCTTCAGTGGAGGAACTGCGTCAGCGTGCGCTCCTTCTGCACCAGTGGCTCAGCTGCACCTGTCTGTACGCCGTAGTGTTCACAGACGCGCTCCAAGGACTCCATTCCGGAGCTCTTCGATGCACCGTCGGCAGTTGGATAGCCAGACGTGTTGAGTACAGTGTGGAGGTCGGCGATGATGCCCACGTGCTCCAAGGGGAATCTTTTTTTGATAGATTTAGTCACCTCTGTGATGTACTCTGTGAGCAAAACTGAAAAGGTCTGTGCGTCTGCCTGCGTGAGTGTGATGCCACAGAATTTGCCGTCTTGTAAAGTTGTGACAACTTAGAAGTTGCACCAACACCCCCCCCCCCCCCCCCGTAACATGCATGTTCGCATCGTCAACTCATTCGTTCCAAGTTGCCGGCAGTTTTTAAATACCCCCCCCCCCCCCCCATATCTGCATTCCACGGTTGAGTTGGCATGGCACAGAGTTTCAGAAGCATCGGAGCAACAGCTCATAGATCAGACAACAGTATGGTAGTCTAACCTGTTATAACGTCCGCTGAAACTGTCACACCGCTTACCAACTCCCTTCATCTCTGTCCGTTTCTCCTGTTGGGTCATCACATCCATCCATCCCACTGCAGCAGTAGACAGTCACACTCCAGCAGCAATAACCCGGACTGGATTACCAACTGACTGGACTGGACTGGACTGGACTGACAGACAGACTGACTGACTGACTGCGACAAGACAGTGGAGGAACAGCGTTGTGAGTAATTGAGTTTTTTTCTGCTCTCTTGTTTTTTTTTTTTTAAAAAACCCTGAATTGAACTGTGCGCTTGTTTTTTGTTTTTGTTTTTTTTTACCAACGAACTGAATTATTTTTTTCTTTCTTTTTGAGAAGCTGAAAACCTGAAGTGGAATTTTTTGTTTACATGAACTGTGGAAATTTTGAGTTTGAATTTTTGCTTGTTTAGTGGATTTTGTTGAGTTTGGACTTTGGGGGGGGGGGCAACTGTGGGTTTGAATTTGTGTGTTTTTTATAATCATTGTTTAATACATGATTTTGAATTTTAAATGGTTTAAAGGTGTGATTTCTTTTTTTTGTCATTTGATGTGTAGGGTGTTGGTTTTATTAAGACTTGCATCCTTTGTGGAGTTTGAGGGTTTACAAACAGACAAAAAACTAAATAACCAAAGACAAAGACTAACATCTTAAATGTCAGGAGACAGACCTGGCTGGCACCCCTAAAAAATCAATATAATAAAATAATATAAAATAAATAAATTAAAGCTTCGAACTCAAACTGTTACAAAGTGTCAAGAAATTTTCTCTCGGCCTCACCTGCTCATTCATCAAGTGGTTTAGACTGTCCAGGGTCATGTTCAGGATGGGTTGGATGGAGCAGATATTAACATCTTCTCGTTGGAACGTGAGGTTCATGCGGTTCACCGCGGCCCAGACATCAGTCAGGAGGTGAGTCAAGGCAGGGAACAGATCCGTTTGGAGCTGCTTTCTAATACCTTTAGCGAGCGGGCAGCCTCTCACAGCTTCCTCCTCCTCCAGCTCCAACACCAGAGCGGCCCAGTTGGTGCGTACGCCCTTAACGGCCCTCTGCAGTGACAGCCAGCATGTAGCCCATGGTTGTTTCAGGCTCAGCAGGTCGCCGTCCTCCATTTGGTTTGGCAGTTCTTTTAGGCGGTGTGTTCCAATGGGGGAATTCTGGTAGTATGTGTATACGTTACTGATTGTGCTAACATATGCACTTACTTCATGCACAGCCTTAGAGGCATCGCGGGCAGCTAGCGCCGTTCTGTGCGCACCACAATGAATGTTGATGAGGTAGGGACAGTCATTCTGGTGCAACTGTTGCACAACTCCAGCCTTTGGACCCACCATCACACTCGCTCCATCACTTCCCAGTCCAACGACCAGATGCACAGCTACTCCACAGGACAATAGCACACCTTTTATTTTTGCTGCGATGCATTCTGCAGTGCCAGACGGTTTTAGAAAATTGCCAAGAAACACAGTTTCAGACTTCCCATTCTGTTGAAGTGTCAGGTAAGTGACCAGCATTTTCTCAACGACCATATTAGTAGTTTCATCAACTATTTTCTCTACATATTTACTGTTGGTGATGCGGTCGTCGGTGGCACTAGTTCTGGGCGTTGCTATGGCATCCTCCATCTCACTGACAGTGTCATGATGGGTGTACGTATGTGCGCTGTTCAGGTTTGGACACCCGGCAGACTGGAACAGGTTTATTAGTTTGGGATACAGGTGGCGTTTGCCGTATACAACACAACCTTCAGTTGTGTTTTTAATACCTGGTTGGAAGCCACCTGTGATTTCTCCACGTCTTTCCATCGCTGCGCTCTGGTTGAGCATCCTCGAAGCTTCAACGTGGCTGTGGCTATTTTTGGGATCAATCAATGCTGATTTGTGAATTATCAGGCACCCTTGAACAAATCCGTGGCTCATGCAGCTTTTCTACAGATACTGCGGAACATTTTCCATCTTCCCTTGTCAGCCAGGTGAACTCCTGCTCCCACTGAAGGCGGTACTCCCTCTAGACCACCTTGCTGTCACTTGCTTGTCCTGTAACTGGAGTTGGTTCTGGTTGATAAACGTTATCAGTACTTGCTTGTCCTTCATCCTCCACAGCGTCAGTCCCTCTTTTTTCACCGCGTTTAATGGCATCGCATTTACTCGGCTTTTAAAAATAATTAAGGAGATTCAGCTGTCTTGACATTTTGCACTAGCAAAGTAGCATCTAATTTTGGCTACAGTCAGCTAAACAACGACACAAGACGTGACAATGACTGATTAATATGCACACTGACACCAACTGGACAGGGGGGTACTTTGAGTCATTTGAAATAAGTACCGGTGTTGTATTCAGCGTAGTTGTGATTGTGAACGGTGCCACTGTACAGGATGCTGTCATGGACCGTTTGATGCCTTTTAGACAGAGACAGACCAGCCATCCTGCGCGCAGTACAGCGGGGATGCATATGTGTTGGTTGGTAACCATGTGTGTGCGTGCATCACTTTCCGTCCTACTTCTAATACTATGGGGGTACTGGGCAGTCCGTGCCCCTGCAGAAGTGAAAGTGAAACTTTTCACTGACTGTAGACTAGACCAACCTTGAGGGAAAACGCTTCGACCCCGCATCTGTGCCTGTATTTATTCGGGGGTGCACCGCTGCCACAAACAGACGGTGGCTCTGTGTTTGATCCTCCATGTCCATACACACATTCTAACTCATCAACGCCGTCATCCGGTTCAATGACCGGCTATCCCAGCTGCGGCGTTGCAGTGCAGACAAACCGTCAGCCTTCGGACAGGTGTGGACGGGCGGAAAAGGGCAATTAACTGACAATTAATAATTTAATCGAGCAAATTCTTATCGACAATTAATCGTTTGTCGATGAATTGTTTACATCCCTACCCTCAGTATTTGAATCTGTCAAAATGACAGACGGCCTTCAGAATTTTCTGTCATTTTTTAAAAAAAATCCATCAATCACGGAAAATTTTCGGTTAACGCGACCTCTGCTGTACATCAGAGGATAAAAAAGACAATGCATAGAATCCAAAATGAATAAATAAATAGATAAAAGAGTACTTACAATCCATCAAAAATCCGACAGTCAGACATTTGGGATCAGAAATGTTCCGAGTTGCAGCTCAGTGGGAACTGGCAACCTGGATGAACAAACACTACTTTTTTTTTTTTTCCTTCTTTTTTTCTGGGCTCAGCTGGCTGACCGGCAGCTGTCTGTACCGATAAGGCAGCAGCCCACACCACCTGTACTCCCACTCATCATTGCCCATTTTTCTGACACCTTTGCTTGTGTATCCTCTTTTATTTGGACATTTTACCAGGGAGTATCTCACACTACTTTTGTTTTTTTTTTCTTTTTTCTACTTGTCTTGTCCAGCGTCCTAACAGCAGAATGGTAGTCTGGTTCCTTTTGGTGCTGAACAAATTTGCTTTGCCAAGAGTAACTTCATAAAGTATATGAAGCGCCCTTTGATATTCTATTGTGTTTATTATGAGTTTTGTTGAACCACATGTCAATGCTGGACCTGACATGGGGGTTGGGGGGGGCGGTAGAAGAAGGGGAGAGAACAAGAGAGAAGAAGGTGGCGAAGACCCTCACAAGAAAGTATCAACAATACAAACAGCAACAACCATGGAGACAATTATAATGGAAACAATAACTACAACCAGAACTGAGTAAACTGGGCAGAAGAGAGAGAAGAAAACAAAACAAAACAAACAAAACTACAAAAAAAACCCAAAACACAACAATGAGATACATCAGACCTATGAAATGAAGAATATAAGACAGCATGAACAAAATGTCGTATACCACATTCGCACAAATAACACCTATAACAGATAATCCCAGTACCAGATCCACACACATCAGTTGTTCTCATTCATCTGCTGTGACAGAGTGAACCAGGCAAACAGACTGAGGTGAAGAACACACACATGCAACCGCAACCGCCCCCCCTCCAAGGACCAGGGACCGACCCAGAGGGCCCCAAGACCTGGTCATCCAGCAGACACCACAGAGAGGGGGGATCCAGCCCCCCCCCCCCGATAGGCAACAGTGTGCCTGTCCCGAAGATGGTCGAGGGAGGCCCCTGCCAGAGGCCCCACAGCAGCCGAGCACAGGCCCCAGGGGGCCAGGGACACCAGCCACCACCCCCCCCACCGGGGGCCAGCCACCCAGGGGCAGGCGAGGCGCCGGTCCCCGAGCCCCACAAGCCCAGGAGCCACCCATCTCCCTGGGCAGGGGTCCCGCCCAGCTCACCGGGCGGCCAGGCCGGCCCAGACCACCACCCGCTGCAGGCCAGTGTGCACACCCCGATGCCACAGCCAAGCGCCCTGGGGGCCCGGAGGCCCACCTCCCCATCCCACCAAGCCCAACCCCCAAACCCCACACACCCCCCAGTCCCCCACTCACCAACACAAGCATATGCACACACACCCACTGACTCCCAGACATACACACCACCCATCCCACATGTTCGACCATTCACACACACACACACACACACACACACACACACAAACAAACACCTCCACCCATGCCCATACTCCCACCTACCCACGTGCATGCCCACATGCACACATCTACATGTACACACATACCCACACATGTACCCACACCCATCAACAGACCCTCCCACCCACCTGCACACACCAGACACGCGTATCCAGAGTGCCCCCCCCCCCCCCCCCCCCCAGCAGCGAGCAGCACCACCGTGAGTCCCCCCAAGGCGCAGCACCTGAGCGCAGCCCCAGCACCAACCGCAGCCCAGGGTGGCAATGCCAGCCGCCAGGAACCTCACTGCAGTCCACCACCCCGCCAGCAACCGCCACACCCCCGATGCCCGCATACACACATCTTTCCCAGTCCCAACACGACCTGCAGCTGGCAAGAGAGCGGCTAGCCCCCCCCCAGCACCACAATCCCCATGCGCACACATCATTCATCAATGAACAAACACTACTGACTTTGTGATTGGGAGATAGGTGATGGGCGGAGCATCAGACCAAAACACAACCTGACAACAGATTCTGATTCCAAAAAAACACAGGATAAGTTGTTGACACCCTTTGTGCGAGCACGTACAAGAGCTCATCTGTGAACATCAGAAAATCGAACCCACAAACAGGAGGTTTGCGTCCAGGCCCAACCCAGGGAACAGGACGCCCCCTAGGGCAAGCGGGGGGGCCGTATCATCAGTAATGTTCCTCCGGATCATTGGGTGTTTGGGCCGTTCTTACTATACACCCTCACCAGAGGTGGCCAGCCACAGGGCGATCAGCCCCCAGCTTGTGTCCCACACCTACGCCCAGCAGGGCGCCCTGACCCCCGAGCCGACCACACCCCAACTAGGGGTCTGTATTGGCAAGAATTTGGCGATACGATACAAATCACAATACTAGGATCATGATACAATATATTGCGATATCCCAATACTGTTAAAAAGGCAATAGTTTTTGTTTTGTTTCTTTTTTTAAATATTATTTCCTGGGAAAATGCAGTGCAGCATTTGGATAAATGAAGTTTTAACATGTGGCTTTACCAGAACAAACATCACATAAATAAGTAAATAAATAATATTTTGCAGACATTACAGTTTAAGATCCTGCTTAAATGTTTGTATGCTAGTGTGAAAAGAATCCATTGTGATCAATCCCTAAATCATCCAACATCAGAGCATTATTTTTGTGCATACCCAATTTAAAAAAAATAAATAAATCTAACATTTGCCTCTTTCATACTGTAAAAAGTCCTTTTAGGATGATTGAAATGACCATTAGCGATTAAAAAAAACTACATGTATGACCTGCGATATCGCAATACTGCTTTTGTAGTATACAAACAACAGAGCAAAATACCCATGTGAATATATAAATAAGAGCACGATAAACAACAAAGAAAAACAAAAAACTAAAATGAATCTCCATAATATCTGTATAAATACTAATATATAATAATATGTATAACTTAAAAATATTGATACAGTAGTTTTTAGTATCGATACAGTATCAGGAAGTGAAATATCACGATATATTGCGAGACCGATATTGTCTTACACCCCTAACCCCAACCCTGACCTTTTACTTGGGGGCCCTAGTGGTGTGGTTTCTCTTTATCCAGAGCCATCAGCTGCTTCTTTCTGCTGCCTCCGATGCAGCTTTAATGGCTCTGTGCAGACCCTGGCCCCTGACTCCCAGGTCTCTAAGGAGTTTGGTGGTAGATGTTGAAACAAACCCTCTACATCTGACTTCCACTGGGCGAACTTCCGTGTTCCAGCTGCAATGTTGTGCTTCAGCAGCGAGATCAGCATAACGCAGGTGTTTCCTTTCATACGCCTCATCCACAGAATCCTCCCAGGGTACGGTGAGTTCCACAATGTAGACCAGGGGTGTCAAACATGTTGCCCGGGGTCCAAATGCATCCCACCAAAGGGTCCAGTTCGGCCCCTTGGATGTTTTTGCCAAGTACAAAAATTCCACAGTCTGGAAGTGAATTAAGCAAAAAAAAAAAAAAAAAGCTTAAATTAAGGAAAAAATCTTGAATTAAGCCAAAAAAAAAAAAAATCTTCAATTAAGCCCCCTAAAAATCTTCAATTAATTAAAAAAAACTTTCAATTAAGCCAAAAAAAAGGCAAATTTAGCCCAAAAAAAAATCTTCAGTTAAGTAAAAAAAAAAAAATCGTGAATGAAGCCAAAAAAAAATCTAGATTCAACAACTTACATTTTTTTTTCATTGTTTTAGTGCAAAAATTAACATTAAATTATGAAAATATTTCCATTTCCAAACTCTCCTGTACCAATAAAATGTGAATAACCTGAACAAATATGAACAACCTGAAATGTCCGTATTAAATTCAGCCCAATTTGAACTCTTTTCTGCCTGTTCCTCAGTCTTTAGTGTCTTTGGAGATCTGATCCATAATGCACATGGACTAATGAGAAGTTGAGGAATAATATTGTTAAAATTGCACTAAATTTTCTTACGTTTTTTAATTTAAATATCAGTTTTTTCAGGGTTTTTTTTTTTGTTTTTTTTTTTTTTGGATAGTTTATAAAAGTAAGTATTTTCATAATTTAATGGTGTTTTTTACACTAAAACAAAGACAAAAATGTGGAGTTGTCATTATTTACATGTTATTCTGTTCTTATTTTTCTGGTCCGGCCCACTGCCGATCAAATGTAGCTGAATTTGGAACTGAACTAAAATGAGTTTGACACCTGTGATGTAGACCTTCTTTATGGAGGGGGACCAGAGCACCAGGTCAGGTCTTAAGGTGGTGATGGAACCTCTGGAGGAAACACCAGTTGTTGGCCAGTATCCACCAGCATCTGCCAGTCCCGTGCCAACCACAGCTGGCCTCTCTGTGTGTGTGTGGAGCTGCTCCTGGTTGGTTTAGCTCCTTCACAGACAAAGGCAGTGGACCATGGGTAGTGCTGCGTACCTAAACCCATGTTCAGGTTCAGGTCCGGACTCGAGTCCAGAAGTTTAGGTTCGGGTCCGGACTTATAAGTCATAAGACGTGTGAGCAGAGCAACTTGGCTAACTTAAGTCTTAAGACTGAGACTACTATCAAAGACTTCAGTTAATTTGTGCTGAACTACAATTGCAACGTATATAGACCTGATGACTAATGTGGTTTTTAAAGTTACCAGGGGGAATCCACTACAGTACAATGTCCAAACCAGAGCAAATACTGATGGTTTTTACAGCCTTTTTGTTTCCAGATTTATCGAACAGCTTTGAATAAAGTTCAACATCTTTCAAAAAATAAATATTTGGTTTTGGGGTATCTGGGTCCACAGAAGTGATACCACTGCAAGACAGGCATCAGTCGTGCGTGCGTGGACCGCGTAATATGAGTGATCCCCATGTGGTTCTGTTTAAACTGGGGGATCCGTGTGTAACGAAGGAAAGCCAATTTATATAAGAAAGGAGCGTTGGTTTATTGATTAATTTAATTACAGATTTATAGCTGAAGATGCCCACATCTAACTATTAAATCTTAAATTTAAATCAACCCAAACCAATAATTTGGAAACCTTTTCAAGGTTAGTGGGACGTTGACTACACAGGGAACCCGAGTGTGAAGAGGCAGTACACAAATAACTGAAGCAGCGGATTTTTACACACATAAAGAATGTATTAACTAAGCTAAGACATACAAATAAAACAAAGACAAGAGACAAATACAACAAAAGGGAGCAGGAAATTATGGACAGGAGAAAAGTAGACTAAATTGGCAGATGGCCATATTAAAGATATTGTAACGTTAGTGAGGTTAAGTTGAGGTAACTCTACTTAAATTGGGAATAACACCAACTCAGATAAGTCAGGAGCAAGTTTCCTTACAAGTTGCAGGTCTTGAAGGATGTGGGTCTTGACTTGGAGACGGAGCCGACACGGATGGAGTGACACGGCAGCGGTGCGGACGAAGCAGCTGGAATGGCTGGAGCGGCCTTGACAGCGAACGGAGGAAGTTGTGATGCCGTCTTCTGATGGGGTTCCAAGCGGCAACAGGCTGCAGAGCAGCCCGAGCAGAGGAGGCAAGAGGAAAAGGCAAAGCCCCCGGAGTTGAGCTCTGGAGGTCTGAAGGTCTGAAGCTCTGGTGGCTGGGCGAGATGGAGAGATCTTGCTACAAAGTTTGAGAGCTGAGAGTGATGGAAAAAGCTCTTTGAGAGCCCAGAAGATGGTAAAAGCTCTCGCCAAAGTTTGAGAGCGAGAGGGTGGAAAAAGCTCTCTGCGGGTGAAGATTTGAGAGCCAATAAAGTTGGAAAAAGCTCTGATGAAAAGTTGGTTTCACATTCTTTTATAGTTTTGCCAGAAACCAACCCGGCACGCCTTCCTCGTGCATATTGATGAGTCATCGATGCCTTTGGGCGTTGTCTTCTTTGTCTGTTTTGGCGCCAGTCCAGCCCATCTCGTAGGTCATTTGCATGTTTCCAAGGTGTCACGTTTCTCTTTCTTTGGGAGAGAGATAGGACTCTTTGCAAACTTGTAAGAAAACTTCTCCATACTTAAATAAAATCAAACTTATACGTCAGCTGTAACCTCACTCAGCATCAGTAAGATAAGCATCATTATTATCAGACACGTTATAAACAGTATTTGTCTTACTTTCAGTATAATTCACCGTGACATGAACAGGACACTCATATATGGTCACAGGTCAGTCAAATGGGCTCTTGCATAGACATACATCAAAGGGTTAACATGCTGAATACAATCAACATTAACACATTCCTGTGACACTATTAACACGGCAACATATAGTGATTTTGGTTATTCAGTCTTTGTTCTTAGGTTTACCTTCACCTCTGGATAAGCAAACATAATAAGACACAGATGTGAAAGTAAGAAGTTGGGGAAGTGTAAACAGACAGTTCCTGTGTCCCCTAAGTTACCATGACAGGGAAGATGGCTCTGATGAAGAACAGGTGACAATGGCCTTAGGTTTTGTTGTCCTTAGTGCATTTCTTGGGACCATTTGTCATCATAAAGGTTGTTTGCAAATGGTGTCCATCCATTGACCTGATACCAGCCAATCAGCACGGCTGCTCAGGAATTTGGTTTGACAAGAAGAGAAGGAGGATTTAATTAATAGTTCTGTTCTGCTCTCTGTTCACTCACTCCCACCGTCATGACGCTACACGTGCGTGGAACAGACCGACCCAGGACACGCTGGAGGAATTGTATCCCTGGAGCTGGTGGATGTGTGTGGGCAGAGGGCTGTCTGGGCTCCTCTGCTGTGGCTGCTGAGTCAGGGCTCCAGGTCATGGGGTCAGACCCGGACTCGGATCGGAAGAAGACAGCACGGTACGGATCCAGGACAACTTAAGATGAGTGATGGCTCCCCGTGCAGCTGTATTTCAGTGTGCTTCAGACTGTGAGTCTGTGAGTTTTACTCTAAATTAGTGGTGCTGACAGTTCTGACAGAGTTCTGACTCTTGCGTTCGGGTTATCAGACACCCATTACAATTGACATGCCTATTTTCCTGAACAGAAAATCCTCCAAACGTAGGGTAAAACTCACCTAGCTGTTATTTTCCCCACCAAACATGGCCGTCAGTGTGGCTGAGGCAGCATGTGGGGTTGTCTCTATGTCGTGGTGGCGTCTCAGATGTCTCACACTTGACTGTTGGTACGTCGCAGCATCGTGTTTACCTGACCTGTGATCTGATATCCAATATGGCAACCGTACGTAAGTGCTAGTTTGTTTTGCAAGTCCAGTACCGTTTCCTGACGTTTCATTTTTTTTTTTTTTTACTCGAACCGAAACATTTTTACAAGTCCAGAACCAGTCCTTCGTACCGGTACGCAGCACTAACCATGGGGGATCGGACGCTGGCAGTGGCAGGGAGTTGATGGCAGCTGGTTTAGTTTCCAGGGTGGCTGCGAGGCTCTGTGGGACTCGGTTGTGACGCCAAGTGTACCGTCCTTGGGTGAGACTGGCCTTGCACCCTGTAAGAATGTGCCGGAGGGAGGCCGGTCTGGAGCAGAGGGTACAAGCTGGGTTCTCCCCAAACCACCGATGGAGGTTGGTTGGTGTTGGGAGGACATCATAAGTAGCCCTGATGGTAAAGTTCTGATGGATCAGATCTCTTTCAGTCGACTTTGGGAAGTCAGCAAAGTAGGATGTGTGTGTGAAACAGGTGACCACTTCCTGGACTCCAGCCACTGCTGTTTACATTAGCAGCAGGGGTTTGGGCACCAAAGGGATTTGTGATGTCACACTAGTCATCAACGCAATAAGAAGAAGAAGAATGATCATAGAAAACATTTGACAGACAATAGGGCCTTTGCAGCCAGTTCTCAGCCCTTGGGCCCTAATAATACATTGAACTGGTCTGACTTTACTTTCAATGACCAAACCAAACAAGTTTTTGCAGAGTTTTGTGATTCTGTGACTATTTAAAGAATCTGCCAACACTGGAGAGAACCTGACAGTTTTCATCATCAATTTGTCTGTTTTTATTTGCTTTTTCTGGTCTCATACCGGAAACACATCTCTTAAGGAGAACCCATCAAATATTGGTTGTTTTGAAAATGTCCTGTCGATGACCTAACGAGTTAATTTTGTCGATCTGCTTAATCTGGTCCTGAACAGATGTGTTTGTTCTGTTACATTCCATTGCATTTCAGTGACAACCTCTTCTTCTTTCTCTTTGTTTTGATGTAGAAAGAAGCCGAAGGTGGATTTTAAGTGAAACCTAAAAGTTGTATCAGGAGAAGATCACCTGACTCCAGCAAATATGGAAGGAAAACTCACTTGTGAGCAGTGTGGGAAGAGTTACACCCACAAGCATCAGCTTAAAACACACCAACGCATCCACAGTGGAGAAAGACCGTATGAATGTAAGCAATGTGGGAAGACTTTCACCACCAATAGTTACTTTAAGAAACACGTACGCATGCACAGTGGAGAAACACCATATGAATGTAAGCAGTGTGGGAAGACTTTCACCACCAGTAGTTACTTTAAGACACACCTACGCATCCACAGTGGAGAAAGACCATATGACTGTAAACAGTGTGGGAAAACTTTCATCCAAGTAGCAAGCCTTAACCTACACCTACGCATCCACAGTGGAGAAAGACCATATGAATGTAAGCAGTGTGGGAAGACTTTCACCCGAAGCACTCACCTTAGGACACACCTACGCATCCACAGTGGAGAAAGACCATATGGCTGTAAACAGTGTGGGAAGACTTTCACCCAAGTAGCAACCCTTAAGGCACACCTAAGCATCCACACTGGAGAAAGACCATGTGAATGTGAGCAGTGTGGGAAGACTTTCGCCCGTATAAGTAAACTTAAGTCACACCTACGCGTCCATAGTGGAGAAAGACCATATGACTGTAAACAGTGTGGGAAGACTTTCACCCAAGCGTCTACTCTTAGTACACACCTGCGCATCCACAGTGGAGAAAGACCATATTCTTGTGAGCAGTGTGGAAAGACTTTCACCCATGTGAGTGCTCTTAAGTCACACCTACGCATCCACAGTGGTGAAAGACCATATTACTGTGAACAGTGTGGGAAAACTTTCACCCAAATGAGTGGGCTGATGGCACACCTACGCATCCACAGTGGAGAAAGACCGTATCACTGTGAACAATGTGGGAAAACTTTCGCCCAGAGTAGTACCCTTAACGCACACCTACGTCTCCACAGTGGAGAAAGACCATATTACTGTGAGCAGTGTGGGAAGACATTCACCCACAGTAGTAACTTTAAGTCACACCTACGCCTCCACAGTGGAGAAAGACGATATCACTGTGAACAGTGTGGGAAAACTTTCATACAAATGAGTACCCTTAAGTCACACCTACATGTCCACAGTAGAAGAAGACCATATCACTGTGGCCAGTGTGGGGAAACTTTCACCTATAAAAATGGGCTTAAGGCACACCTGCGCATCCACAGAGAAACACACCGAAACAGTTTGAGTGTTACCAATGTGAACAAAGATTCTTGCCACACTCTGCTCCCTCCTGCCATCAACACAGATTTGAATCGTTGCCTGGACCAAACAGTACCTGAGCATCAGATGACAACAAGAAACACAGTGTCTGAACCAGCAGCACCGACTTCTTCTGACAAGAACATCAAACTTAAAACCCTCCAGATCAGACTCCATAGAGTCCAGATGTAAGGCACACCTATGCACCCACAGAGGAGAAAAACCATAAGATTGTGACCGGTGTGGGAAGGCTTTCAGAGAGAGAGAGAGAGATACTTTATTAATCCTGAGGGAAATGCAAGTATTCAGCAACTTTACATACAGCACATTACAATAAACAGACAGACCCACACAAAACAAACCAAAAAACATTGGGTTCATAACCAGGTTGACATTAAGGTTAGTATAGAGGGAATGCACATCGGTCACTTCCCCCCAGGCCACGCCCCTCTCAGTCAGACTGAGTGTCAAAACAAACTGGCTCAACATGGTGGAGTATAGCAGTAACTGCAGCGAGACCGGGAAAAATGTGGAATAGAACATGAAATTAAAGACAACTGGACTGGACATGGATCCATCCAAGCTACCAAACAACAAGTGTTCTACCAACACTGATCTGTGACAGAAATCACCTATCCTGACATTTAGATGAACCTGAGTTCAACGCCGGGAAAATCCCCAATGCAAAGGCTGAAAGCATCCAAAAGACCCAGAGTTGTGTCCATCCTGGTCCTGGTTCATTAGAGGATTCCAGCTGGTGAGTGCTTTCATTCAACATACTATTGTTTTGGAGGTTTTGTGTCAGTGCAGACGGAGTTTGTTGGCGGTGATTTGGGCGGTAAAGGCCCAGCAGTAGTGCTCACAGTTCACCACTGATTTACTGGAGTTGAACCCTTAGTACTGACCCAAGTGAGTGGATGATCTACTGGTACTGTGGAGATTTAAGGAGAGTTCCCATCAAATACTGGATCCAACACAGATCCAACAGCTGTGTGCTACAGTAGCCCCTTATGTGGAAAACTAGGTTAGCCTCAGTTTAAGCTAGTTTACAAATCATGTAGAGCACAAGGTTCACAATCACACAACTGAAGACACAAACGTTTCAGTTCTAAAATCTAGAACTAAATGACAGATGCTAACATTAAGAGCTTTACTAAGAAGGAACGTTAGCCAAAACCATATGGAATTTAAGGTACGATTTTACGCAAGAATACAGCATAATTTAACGTTACCTGACATGAAATGGCAACCACAGATCCAGATTTGGTTGTATGGATTCCAGTTCTTTCTCTGAATTGCAGCGATCCATCTGCTTCTTCTGTCTTTGGCTTTAGGTCGCCGCTAAAACGATAGCTCCCAGTGCTTTTTAAATCTATTTGTGCGATCAATGGCACAACAGCTCTGCCCCATTTTTTAGATTGTTCTAAAGTTTTTGCAGTATTCAAGCCAAAGCTGCTACTCATCTCCCTCTGTCTGACACTCAGTGGGCGGAACTGCAGTGACTTCCGCTAGTAGTGACGTCACGTGCATACCCTTTATATATACTTTAAAATACTCTTGCTAAAGAACTCTCTCTAAAAGAGCTTCAGAATCAGAATAGCCTTTATTGTCATTTGACGGCACAGAGTACATCAAACAAAATTAAGATCAATGATTAGGGAAATCGTGCCGTCACAGAACCCTTTTCTTTGAAATTTACAGCGAAGAACAGAGGATAATGCGAACACAAACATAAGACCGGTCTCACACTCTGTCCCTGACTGCGTCACCACCTGTTGGAATTCCTTCTCGTCATCACTCACCGCTCCAAAGTGCTCCTTAATTTCCACCGACAGCAGCGGGGTCTCTTTGCGTGCTGCTGTCTTTCCAATTTTGCGATAGACCGGGGCAACTCCAAGACCAGTTAGAAGGTGTCCCACTATCATAAATCCAAATAAGTAGATGTCTTCGATATCCTCCACCGACAGAACCGACAGACACACCACCCTAAACTCGTCCCAAGCATCAATGGTGAAATGATTTTGTTGTTTTAGTTCCACATCTGACAACACACACATGTGGACGCTTATGCCGCGTTTCCACTACGTGGAACCAGCTCGACTCGACTCAGCTCGGCATGACTTGGTATTCCTGGAGACCGTTGCCATTACAAGATACTACTGACTTTACAGTACCTGGACGTCATAGCGATGCGGCACATTATTTCTGTGTCATCTGCTCAGAGAGTTGCTGATAAACTTGCTCGTTGCGTGTTGTATCGTCTGAATTTTTACGTGGGCCACCATGGTGTAGTTTTGGGCTGTTATCATGTGGATTAATGTACCGCTGTATTTACTGTCCACTAACACATCTGTTTTTTGTAAAAGGGCCGGTCACAGAGAAAACTGTCTGACCAATCAGTGGTCTGCAGCGTTCACTTGTTACGTTTTAGTATCTGGTCCCCAGTCCTGGAACCTCTGCGGAGGTGATACCAAAAAAGTCCTTTTTCATCATGGAAACGCGAAAAGGCCAAGTCGAGTTGAGCCGAGCCGATACCACGCAGTGGAAACAGGGTTTTATGCCTCATCCCATACACTTCAGTTCAGACCATCACTGTAACTTTACTGTTCTTGATAAGCCTGATCTGCAGTCACATGTTTGAGTGTAAAACAATTTTTAATTGTTAGACTGTAATTAACAGTTTTTTGGGGTTTTTTTGTTCGAAGTGTTTTTATTACATATCGAGTCACAGAAAAATATAATAGTCATTGGTTTTTTTGTTTGTTTGTTTTTAAACCCAAACCCATTAACATTCCCACCCTGTTGCACCCAAAAAAATGTAAAAAAAAAAAAAAAAAAAAAAGTAAAATACAAAAATACAAAAAAAAAACAAACAATTGACAAGAAGTATAATAGATAAATAAGGAATACAGATATTAGTCATAGACTTGTATTAATCAGACTAGTGTGGAATAAGTGGTGGATCTGCCTCTTTTATATGATTCAGAACAGGTTACAGGTACTGAAACTCTTATTGGCACATCCTCTTATAGAAGATCTGATTTTTTTTTACAAATTTAAATGATGTAAAAGATCTAGAAACCAAGATTTAAATGTAGGAGGTTGTTTATCTTTCCATTTTAGTAGTATTACTCTACGAGCCAGAAGTGTGGTGAAGGCAATTAGACTTTTAGATTTTTGGTTAAAATTAAAAGACTGTGATGGAATGCCAAATATTGCAATTGTTACCTCAGGTTCAATATTTATATATACATTTATATCGTTGTTTTTTGTTTGTTTTTTAAACAAAAAGGGTTTTTTTGCATGTTATCACCATGAAGTGATTACTAAATAGTATTAGAATATGTAAAAATTAGGGCTGGGCAAGTTAACGCATTATTAGTGCGTTAACACATTCATTAAATAATGCTGACAATTTTTTTTTAACTCCCATTAATTCCGTTCTGCCTTTCAAGCAAGTCTTAGTTCATTTATACGTACAGACTCTTATTCTGAAACTCATGCTTTTATTTTGGTGCTCCACATGCACTGAGCGCGGGTGCTGGTGCAGCTGAGAGGAGAAAAGAGCGAACTGTCCCAGTAATGAAGAATCAAACTGTGTGGAACTCCTGCAGTTTAACACCTGTATGTGTCAATCATTCTGTTGTTTGCTGAATAATTACGTAAATAAATAACGTGCCGTTAGAAACATGTTTATGAGGTTATTTTGGATGTGTTTATTACAGTGTGTTATTAACATGTTTAAGCTAATTGGTTTATGCTAGCAGTCGCAGATGGGTTACTAATTCTTTCTGCAGGCTCATGTTCAGTTGATGTAAATTCATTGGTTGTGTTTCATATGCCAGCCTTTGAACGAACCTGTACTCATTTACCATGTGACTGTTGGATTAGCAGTCAGTTTAAGTTTAGAATAATTACATCTGTGTGTTCTCTGTGAATATGCATATCATTAATAGACATAACTAATTGAATTATATTGTCTTTATTTGATAGTTTCACTGTCAATCTGCATGATGTCAAATATGGACATTAAAGCTGCAGACTTCAAAGCACAGATCTGACATCGTCAGTTCAGAGTTTAGCTCGCTGTCTAGTTCAGACTAAGTACAGACGTCTTAGCGAGGACAGTACAATTACAACTCCTATTCTTCTGCTTGTGTGTGTGTAGCGATTAGCTGCAGATAGACAACAGGTTTAACAAGAAAAGCTGGACGCCCAAAACTTGTGTCCAAATCTGTTCCTGATATGTCTGAGTTCTGTTCACTGCCTTAGTACATTTACATGGCATTATACATTTAAATGAATGGGGAAAAAGATCGCTAGCTCAATGCTAACTTGAATGGGAAAATCCATAGACACGCTAATGATTAGCGTTTACAGATTAAGTTAAGATTTACAATGTCTTTTTCTCCAACAACAAAGGTTCACATCAGAGATATTTGATACTATTCATTCTAACAACAACTGAACAGAAAATACTCACAGACAAACGTTTTTGGGGCCATACAAACAGAGTGAAAGAAACGTGTCTGTTAGTTCCTTCTTATGTCTGAACTGACTTCGGGAACACCGCAAGGACAGAACATATGTTAGTGCAACTTATTCCCACCACTAGAGGGCCCCCTTTGTTTACTTTGAACAACTGAACATCACATATTATTGGGCTTATTAGGCCCGAGCCGAGTAAAGCCGGCGCAGGGCCTATTGAGTCTGCAGTAGGCGCATGGAGACGAAATCGCCAGTGACGCGGTCGCCTTTCGCCACTGTCGCCGAAGATGTACATGACATGTGCACAAGTCGCATATTTACACGTGCTCAGAATGAATGGGAGTCAATGGGACACGCCCACTCGGGGTCAGTCATGTGGGTGAAAGTGCATGACACGTGACCTCTGACCCCACAGACATGTGGGGGACCTCGAGAGCTTTAACATAAGGCCAAATACGTGGTTACCATGGAAACGGCTATATTGTTCTTGCTCAGATTATTATTATTTTTATTTATTATTATTAGGCCCGAGCCGAGTAAAGCTGGCGCAGGGCCTATTGAGTCTGCAGTGGGCGCATGAGGACGAAATCGCCAGTGACGCGGTCGCCTTTCGCCACTGTCGCCACTCTCACACATATTCACGTTCACGGCACTGAGACCTTTCCGACGATGTACATGACATGTGTACAAGTCGCATATTTACACCTGCTCAGAATGAATGGGAGTCAATGGGACACGCCCACTCAGGGTCAGTCACGCGGGTGTAAGTGCACAACACGTGACCTCTGACCCCACAGACATGTGGGGGACCTCGAGAGCTTTCAAATACAGTCAAATACGTGGTTGCCACGGAAACGCCTATATTGTTCTTGCTCAGATTATTATTATTTTTATTTATTTATTTTTTTTGGTCTTATTTTTCTTTCTCCTGCGCTTTGAGCTCAATTTTGACCCCCTGAACATTTACGAAAACTCACCAAATTTTGCACAAAATTCAGAAATGCGAGAAATTGAATTTACATATAGGTTTCAAAGATGTCAGTAAAGAAATGTTGCCGCAGCGCCCCCTTGAAAAGTGGAAATGCATTACGCCAATGGGAGCACGTCCAACGTAATGTTTGTTGTAGGGCCACGAAAATCAGTACACAGATTCATCATCAGGAGACAAACAAAAAATATTATTATGGCCACGCCCCAAAACCAACCCTTTGTCGGCCATATTGGATTGAAATTTCCAAAATGCTGAGTCAGCGTTTTCGCTGACGTCGTATTTTAACTATCTCCTCCTTGGCCGTTTGGCCAAATGAGCTAAAAATCGGTGTACAGTATCTAGAGAAGTGGGGCATCAAAAGTTAGCCGAATTTTTTGGATAGGTGTCACCGTTTTTGTGTGACAATGTCGCAAACTTTGCAAAGTTTCTCCGTGAATTTACCATTACAAAAATTGCTTCAGCTCAGACATACGAACACCGATTTGGCTGAAATTTGACTCGGACATCTATCTCCCAGGCCTACACCCATTTATTAAAAGAAATTGAAATTTCGCACTATAGCGCCCCCTACAAATGTACATTTACAAAAATGACATCAGTTCGGACATACGAACACCGATTTGGCTCAAATTTGACTCAGACATCTGTCTCAAAGGCCTACACCTATTTATCAAAAGAAACTGAAATTTTGCACTACAGCGCCCCCTACAAAAATTTTTGATATTTTTCATTAAAATTGCTTCAGTTTGGACATACGAACACCAATTTGGCTCAAATTTGACTCAGACGTCTATCTCCCAGGCCTACACCCATTTATCAGAAAAATTTTAAATTCAGCGCCATAGCGCCCCCTACAATGTTACCTTCACGAAAATTACTTCACGTTAGACATGCAAACACCAATTTGGCTCAAATTTGAATCAGTTGTCAATCTCCCAGGCCTACACCCATTTATCAAAAGAAATTGCCACTTCGCTCAGTAGCGCCCCCTACAAATTTACCTTCACGAAAATTGCATCAGTTCAGACATACGAACACCGATTTGGCTCAAATTTGACTTAGTGGTACATCTCACCGGCCTACACCCATTCAATGGAACAAATTGAATTTTGGCTCATAGCGCCCCCTACAGATTTATTTATACATAATTTTGTTCAGTTCGGACATACGAACACTGATTTGTCTCAAATCAATTGTCAATGTCCCAGGCCTAAACCCATTCATTAGAAGACACAAAATTTGGGGCTAGAGCGCCACCTGCTGAACGATGAGCATACTTCCACTGGACGTGCCCTTGGCGAGGGCCTTTAGATGCCGCTTGCGGCTTTAATTAGTATTAGTACTGATTAGTGGGACTAAGACTCCTGTCAATCACTCACAAGTGTAAATAAACCTATGTGGACATAAACATGTGTAACAGTAGCGGTCTGTTCCATGGACATTTTCATTTGAAATGTTTTCAGATGGTGGGGGGGAGAAGAAGCAAAGTATCAGCGAAGTACTTCAGTCTGAAATATCACTGAAAGGAAATATATGCTGTCAATGCCGGCAACCCCCACCCCCCCAATATAACTATGCGATTAATCACAGAAATCCACGCGATTAATCACGATTAAAAATTTTAATCGCTGCCCAGCTCTAATTAAAATATGTAAAAATGTGAGAAAACATCAGATTAGCAGCATTAAAACAGCTTGTCATTGTTTTTGTATCACTTTCTGATATTGGGTTTTAAAGACATGTTTCTTTGTTTGAAAAATTAAAGGTGTTGTTTAGCTCAGTGGACATTTTTGTAACTCCATGAAAAAAAAAACTTGATCACATTGTTTTTTTTTCATGCCTAAGGAGGAATAAAAACACTAAAGAAATAATCTTGGCTAAGGTTCTCATGATTCATGCATGAAAGAGTTTGGAAAAGAAGAACAGATGACACTGTGGGTGTGTTCAGGAAAACTTTACCTCCAGTGTCATATGTGCATTTACACTCTGAGGGTTACTCGCTTTTTTCAACAACCCTCACATGGTCTTCATGAGCAAGGCATCAAATTTCAGTGTTCATGTCGACAAAACACAAAACCTCTACCAGTAAATGTAAATGTACGACCATGACCGATCCAGGACCACATTCATCTGAACACATGCAGCAGTGAGAGGAATAAATGGACAAACTGACAGGAAGAAGAAGAACAACACAGCTGTCTGTCTGTCTGTCTGTCTGTCTGTCTGTCTGTCTGTCTGTGTCTCCCTCTCTCTCTCTCTCCCTCTCTCTCTCTTTCCCTCTCTCTCTCTCTCCCTTTCTCTTTCTCTCTGTCTCTTTCTGTCTCTCCCTTTCTCTCCCTCTCTCGTTCTCTCTCTCTCCCTCTCTCTCTCTTTCTCTCTTTCTCTGTCTCTCTCTCCTTGTCTCTCTCTTTCCCTCTTTCCTCTTTCTCTCTCTCTCTCTCTCTGTCTCTCTCTCTTTCTCTCTTTCTCTTTGTCTCTCTCTCTCTCTCTCTCTCTCTCTCTCTCTCTCTCTCCTCTCTCTCTCTCTCTCTCTCTCTCTCTCTCTCTCTCATTTAGGAAAGTTCATTTGTTTTCAGGAGTTTCAAACACTTCATTTCCTGGATTCTGGTCCATCAGACTCATCATATACTTCCATTTGTGTCATGTGCCGTTGTGTTCATGGGCTCAAACTTCAACCCCCCCCCCCCACCACCACCACCACCTCCACCCCCACCTCCAGGGTTACTCACACTGGTGTATGAATGTTTGGGGGGATGGGGGGGTATTGTCATCATTTCTTGCTCCTCTGTGTTCGTCCTCATCTTCGTCACCAGATGTCACTGGTGTGTCTCAGTAAGTGGTGCCAGGCAGGAGGAGGAGGAGGAGGAGGAGGAGGATGATGATGTCACAGAGCGGGTGTCCAATGGGGCTGGTTTCAGCACAGACTGGGTGAGGCTGATAGGGGTTAATTATGGAATAATC